>NW_027021117.1:10000-15000 GCF_036884655.1 Musa acuminata AAA Group
ATAGATTCGATAGATTTTCTTGAATCATGTGATGAGGGTATTCGTACCCTGAACCGAATTCTTATAAAAAAATAAAAAAGAAAAAAGGAAAATTTCTATCGTTTTTTAATTTTCTGACTTAATGTGAGATAGTGATAGGCATATTTTATCTGAACAATGAACGAAGCAATGAGTTAAGTTAAAATTAATGAGTTAAAATTGAAGAAAAGAAATTAAGTGGGGTTCTACCCCCTTTTCTGTTCTGTCGGACCAATCACTGCCTGAACTGACGGAGTCCTGTACCTCCTTTCGCTATATAAAATAGTATGGGATGGTTCATTCATGAACCATCAAATCCAAAACAAAATTCTATGGAATCATAACATAAAAGTAGAAAAGAGTGTTCAGATCTAGTCATATCATTAGATTATATTGACAATTCCAAAAAACTACTCATACTATCATCATAGTATGATGACAGTTGGGCGGATATGCCCCTATCGTCTAGTGGTTCAGGACATCTCTCTTTCAAGGAGGCAGCGGGGATTCGACTTCCCCTGGGGGTACTACGAAAGGAAGTTGATCATGGATTATCAATAAGCCTAGAAGGAATTCTTCCTGGGTCGATGCCCGAGCGGTTAATGGGGACGGACTGTAAATTCGTTGGCGATATGTCTACGCTGGTTCAAATCCAGCTCGGCCCAAAAATTCGCCGCTCCATGAATATGATATAACCAATGATATAACCAATTTGTCCCCCAGAAACAAAAATACCTGATCCGTAAAAGAGAAAGAGTCCATTTTTGTTTCTCTATCCATGTTTTTCTCATTCGTTCTGATCTTTTCTTTCTAACGATCTAGATTCATAATACTTAATCAAAGCAAAGATTATGAAAGGAAAAATCGTTTTTTCTCAATGAAAGGTTGATTATCTATTTTTGGCAATAAAATAAAATAAACACAGGTTACTAGTAATCCGTGTCACTTTCACTATAGTCCATATCTATGTGTTCTATGTGTATATGATATCAGTTAGTATATCATTCGTGTCTCTGTTACAACGCGACGAAGAAAATGTTTTTCTGAAACCATTAAGAATATGTATACCATACACCTCGCTGGGATTGTAGTTCAATTGGTCAGAGCACCGCCCTGTCAAGGCGGAAGCTGCGGGTTCGAGCCCCGTCAGTCCCGAACTAGGATCCGACCGATGAATGGAGAAATGAATTTATCTATTTTCCGTGAAAAAGGAGACAGGGGGCAAGATCTAATCCCCAGTGGAGATCCTTATTTCTTTTGTTTTTCATTTCGCATTTATCATCAGACAAATACAGGAATTTCCATTTCTTCCACTAGTGCCGAGTGATAAGGGAGAGACATAACATATATAGATTCGTACAATCGGTGGTATTCCTATATTTAGTATTTTAAGAGATACTCGTCTGACTTTCTTTTTCGATTTTCTTGATAAATGAAATAGAATAGAGTGCTCCTATTTTTACCGAGAGTACATACGCAAATTGTATTCGTTTATTGTACAATACATAATGAACTTAACATAATTACCTCGACAGAGTACTTGTCAGGTTAAACGACAACCCTTTTTAGCTTCGACTTTGTTTGTGTATCCTCAATGACTAATTGGAAACAATCTATCTCATTCTCATTTAAATTGCACACTGAATTTTTGATGTATGCCTTCCAGTCCCAATCGAAGAAAGAGATACTAATCAAATAAAAGAAAAGACCAAGCAACGTTCCTTTTTATTAAATTTGTTGGAATTATATTAGATCTTTTATACTTAACCCGTCCTTTTTCCATCTCACTTCTACTCTTTGGATCTGTGTGTGATTCATAGAATACCAGTCATATAATACCTCATAATTGTATGTACATAATTGTATGTATAAGTATAACGAAGGAGGAGTATATAAGGAAGACGGTAGGGTTATTTATAGAAAAGAAAAAGTGGAAAAGGATGAAAATTCAATGGGATTCTTTATTGGATCAGGAATCCCATTTCAGATTTAGTATGGATAAAGGATCTTCCTATGTTATACTATTCAATTCTCGACGATGAATCGATTTGATAGATCAGATATTGTTATTCATAATATTGATCCGATTCAGTATCATCAGGATGCAATTCATCCCATTGAATTTACAGGAATCAAATTTCTCATCTCTATGGGATTAGATCCCGAGTTATTGCGAAGTAAAAAAACAATGAGATTATGGAAGTAAATATTCTCGCATTTATTGCTACTAGCACTGTTCATTCTAGTTCCTACTGCCTTTTTACTTATCATCTACGTAAAAACAGTCAGTCAAAATGATTAATTTGACTGAAACTTGATTTATTAGTTCTTATCAATGATTGAATAAATGAAAGAAACGGATTCAAACTCCAAGTCTTAAATGAAATGATCTGTCTGGAATCATAAGTATCTGAGATAATAAGTATCTGAGATAGTAGTATCTGAGCCGAGATAGTATGGTATAGTATTTATTATCCTATTAATGATTTTCATAGAAAGTTGTACTGTATACAGATATAGGCTTTTATATAGAGAAAGCCTATATCTAGGTCAATATACAATATGTATGTACATAGATTAGATGTATATCTAAATAGTACATCAAAATAACAGTCCAATTCTATTATTTTTTTGGCTACATTTACTTGTGTGGATTTCGATCAATTCAAAATAATTGAAGACCAACTCTTCTAATTCCTGGCTTTCTTAGAATTTATATATATATAGGTATAGGTCCCGAGATCTATCAAAGGAATCAATGGAGCAAGACAAAAAGAGTATGGGCATATTCTACTATAAATTAAATAAAAAAAAAGATAAAAGAAAACGAAACCAAAGAAAAGAATCTTTTTCTTTTTTTAGATTTCCCATCTCAAGAAGTCATTGCTTGATCTATTAACAGATGATCTGCGGAGTTCTATTCCATGATAACTTCTTCAGATTTGAAAAAGAAGTAGATTAATAGAGTAGACCTTCCCAATTTTTTATGCTTAAACATGACATGAGATGAGTCAAAAAAAGCATAAAAAAATCTCTAGGAGTCTAAAAAAAAGGTGAAATGCGCGATATGTGGATCGCTCAACGGAAGAAAGATCTAATCTTATTATGTGTAGAACCTCTTTGGACAACAACTAGTCATTTCCAATAGAAAGTATGTATTGTCGTAATCTAATATAATTAGAATAGCGGAACGGCTTTCTCTTCTCTTAGAACAGTAAAAGTAAAGAAAGAGGGAAACAAATAAAGAAAAAAAGAAAAAACCAATTTCAGATTTTTTCTTTTTGTAATATCCATAATTCTGGTAAGAGCTGGTTTATCAAAATAGAATATTTAGGAAGAATTCGGTTGGAAAAAATTTCCTATCATGCGTAGATTTAGGTTTCGAAATACAACTATAGTAATCATTCATTCTTTGATCGAATGGTTATTATTCATTATTGTATTTTCTTATTCATTACTGTATTTCAGTATAATTTTGAAACAGAGACATTCTTTTTTTAAAGCTTTGCAAAACGATCAATTAAACAATTGATAGAATTCAATTACTCAATCGATTACTCGATTAGTAGTACCCCTAGAGTCCACTCCTTCCCCATACTACGAGTGAGAGGGAAAATGTAAAGACTACCATTAAAGCAGCCCAAGCGAGACTTACTATATCCATATAAATTATGTCTCCTATCTCTATGAAGGAATTATTCCATTATTGATCAATAATCATAGTGGAATCAATGGCGCAGAGTCAAAATGGAATTCTGACTTAACTTAAGGCTATTGATGAACCAATCCAATGAATCTACTCGTAACAAGATTATAAGATTTCTGGTAGAATCGGGAAGCATTAAGCATAAATACAATACACACACCTTTTCTCGGAAAATGAAATAACAAAGGAATACTCCTATCCCAATGGAACATGTAGGAGTACTAAGACCTATTGTTTGTTACCCTTTTTCATAAGCAAAAGACATCAAAATATACCATCAAGATAGATAACTATCTATCAGATACCTCTATTTCCTATTTGATCTAAGCCTTACTGTTTTTTTTGTGAAAGAATGGGGAGACACCATCACCAGTATTACATACATTCTTTCTTTTTTTCGTAATCCCCCTATCTTACACGGGCAAAGAAATTCCTACACGGGCAAAGAAATTTTTTTGTTTCTTCAACTTTTACTTTTACTCTTTACTCAATAAGAGCCGACCAACTATCCTGATTGAATGTTTGAGTACTCAGAGACTCTCGTGAGTCTGGATACAAAGTATCTTCAGTCCTTTCCACAACTTCTAAATTGATTTCCCATCAGCCTATCCAATCGAATTCCAGACAGAGTCAGTAGACACAACGGTGGTAGTGTAAAATAATTAGGAATTCTTGATAGTCTTTCGTACAATCTCTTCTTCAATCCTAGTAGCAAAAATGGAGTGTCCTTTAGGAACCTTTGGATACCAAGATTTCCGACCTCTTACTTTCGTAGTTTTGAATCCCAGAATTTACTTTCACTATTTATTTATTCTACTTATAAAATAAATGTCCGAACCAATCATAATCATATTAAAATCATAATCATATTAATAAGTAAGGCTTACTTCATCCCTATTTGTACCGGTTTGGGCCACACCCAAAGCCCGGATTTTTAGAAAAAAATTGACTTTCTTTAAAAAATTGACTTTCTTTATAGAACTACAGATTCTAAAAATAAAGTATCGATAGGCTTATCCTTTTGCCTCTCCTTCTCCGGGGACAGAATTCGTCGAGTTAAATCAGCAGAATAAGAAATCCCAAGTTTTTTGTTGATCAGGCGACACCCAGATTTGAACTGGGGATAAAGGATTTGCAGTCCCCCGCCTTACCACTTGGCCATGTCGCCAAACCAAATTCGATCCAAATAAGATAAAAAATAGATTTCTGGTCAAAGACTGAAAAATTCAGGGCAAATTGGAACCATTAACTATTTGTTTTGTTGTTTTGAATTAGC
>NW_027021117.1:20000-36620 GCF_036884655.1 Musa acuminata AAA Group
CTTTGTTTGTAGGGTTTTTCGAACAAACTTTTTAAATAAGAAAGAATCCCCTTTTTGAGGTAACTACTTGAGCCGGATGAAAGGAAACCTTCACGTCCGATTTTAAAAGGGGGAATCCAATCCTACAGGAACCTATCTCGATTTTTCTTTTGCTAGGCCCATAGCGAAAAAACCTACTTTCTTACGATTACGAGGTTTATTCGAATATGAAATCCAATCTCGGAAATACAGCATACCACTTTTTTTTTACTACCCAAGGCTTCGAGACATTTCGAAATCGAGAAATCTCTACAGGAGCAGGTGCTATCAGAGAACAATTAGCCGATTCAGATTTGCGAATTATTACGGGTAATTCATTAGTAGAATGGAAGGAATTAGGGGAGGAGGGGTCCACTGGAAATGAATGGGAAGATAGAAAAATTAGAAGAAGAAAGGATTTTTTGGTTAGACGCATGGAATTAGCTAAACATTTTATTCGAACAAATGTAGAACCAGAATGGATGGTTTTTGTGCTTATTACCAGTTCTTCCTCCCGAGTTGAGACCAATCATTCAGATAGATGGGGGTAAACTAATGAGTTCGGATATTAATGAACTCTATAGACGAGTTATCTATCGGAATAATACTCTTACCGATCTATTAGCAACAAGTAGATCTACGCCAGGGGAATTAGTAATGTGTCAGGAGAAATTGGTACAAGAGGCCGTGGATACACTTCTTGATAATGGGATCCGTGGACAACCAATGAGGGATGGTCATAATAAAGTTTACAAGTCATTTTCAGATGTAATTGAAGGCAAAGAGGGAAGATTTCGTGAGACTCTGCTTGGTAAACGTGTCGATTATTCGGGACGTTCCGTCATTGTCGTGGGTCCTTCGCTTTCATTACATCAGTGTGGATTACCTCGAGAAATAGCAATAGAGCTTTTCCAAACATTTGTAATTCGTGGTCTAATCAGACAACATGTTGCTTCTAACATAGGAATTGCTAAAAGTAAAATTCGGGAAAAAGAACCCATTGTATGGGAAATACTTCAAGAAGTTATGCGGGGGCATCCTGTATTATTGAATAGAGCACCCACCCTGCACAGATTAGGCATACAGGCGTTCCAACCCTTTTTAGTGGAGGGACGCGCTATTTGTTTACATCCATTAGTTTGTAAGGGTTTCAATGCAGACTTTGATGGGGATCAAATGGCTGTTCATGTACCTTTATCTTTGGAAGCTCAAGCGGAGGCTCGTTTACTTATGTTTTCTCATATGAATCTCTTGTCTCCAGCTATTGGGGATCCTATTTCCGTACCAACTCAAGATATGCTTATCGGACTCTATTTATTAACGATCGGGAATCGTCGAGGTATTTGTGCAAATAGGTATAATCCATATAGATATAGTTGCGGAAACTACCAAAATAAAAAGGTTGACAATAAAAAAAATGACTATAGGTATACGGAAAAGAAAGAACCCTATTTTTCTAGTTCCTATGATGCACTTGGAGCTTATCAACAGAAACGAATTAGTTTAGATAGTCCTTTGTGGCTCCGATGGAGACTAGATCAACGTGTCATTGGCTCAAGAGAAGTTCCCATCGAAGTTCAATATGAATCTTTGGGTACTTATCATGAGATTTATGGGCACTATCTAATAGAAGGAAGTGTAACAAAGGAAATCCGTTGTATATACATTCGAACTACTCTTGGTCATATTTCTTTTTATCGGGAAATAGAAGAAGCCATACAGGGGTTTTGTCGAGCCTACTCATACGCTATCTAAACTAAGAAATCAGATTAGGCGATGTTCGTGCCCATGGGAATTCGGGTCTCCCCAATTTCACTGGTATCATAATTTCTGAATTTCTGCGTGAATCAAGATTGAGATTGAGGAAAGGAAGTTTTCGAATCACTAACTCAGGTCCATTGTCGAATCCTACTTAGCAGAATAAATATAAGAGGTACTGTACTTATGGCAGAACGGGCCGATCTGGTCTTTCACAATAAAGTGATAAATGGAACTGTTATGAAACGACTTATTAGCAGGTTAATAGATCATTTCGGAATGGCATATACATCACATATCTTGGATCAAGTAAAGACTTTGGGTTTCCAACAAGCCACTGCTACATCTATTTCATTAGGAATTGATGATCTTTTAACAATCCCTTCTAAGGGATGGTTAGTCCAAGACGCTGAACAACAAAGTTTTATTTTGGATAAACACCATCATTATGGGAATGTACACGCGGTAGAAAAATTACGTCAATCCATTGAGATATGGTATGCTACAAGTGAATATTTGAGACAAGAAATGAATCCTAATTTTCGGATGACTGATCCTTCTAATCCAGTATATCTAATGTCCTTTTCGGGAGCTAGGGGAAATGCATCTCAGATACACCAATTAGTAGGTATGAGAGGATTAATGTCGGATCCCCAAGGACAAATGATTGATTTACCCATTCAAAGCAATTTACGTGAAGGACTTTCTTTGACAGAATATATAATTTCCTGTTATGGAGCCCGCAAAGGAGTTGTAGATACTGCTGTACGAACATCAGATGCTGGATACCTCACACGTAGACTTGTTGAAGTAGTTCAACATATTATTGTACGTAGAACAGATTGTGGCACTATCCGAGGTATTTCCGTGAGTCCTCGAAATGGGATGACGGAAAAAATTTTTGTCCAAACACTAATTGGTCGTGTATTAGCGGACGATATATATATCGGTCTACGATGCCTTGCCACTCGAAATCAAGATATTGGGATTGGACTTGTCAATCGATTCATAACCTTTCGAGCACAACCAATATATATTCGAACCCCCTTTACTTGCAGGAGTACATCTTGGATCTGCCAATTATGTTATGGTCGGAGTCCTACTCATGGCGACCTGGTCGAATTGGGAGAAGCTGTAGGTATTATTGCGGGTCAATCAATTGGGGAACCAGGAACTCAACTAACATTAAGAACTTTTCATACCGGTGGAGTATTCACAGGCGGTACTGCCGAGCATGTACGAGCTCCTTCTAATGGAAAAATAAAATTCAATGAGGATTTGGTTCATCCCACACGTACCCGTCATGGGCATCCTGCTTTTCTATGTTCTATAGACTTGTATGTAACTATTGAGAGTCGGGATATTCTACATAATGTAAATATTCCACCAAAAAGTTTTATTTTAGTTCAAAATAATCAATATGTAGAATCAGAACAAGTGATTGCTGAGATTCGTGCTGGAACGTCCACTTTTCATTTTAAAGAGAAGGTACGAAAACATATTTATTCTGAATCAGAGGGAGAAATGCACTGGAGTACCGATGTCCACCATGCACCTGAATATACATATGGTAATGTTCATCTATTATCAAAAACGAGTCATTTATGGATATTAGCGGGAGGTCCGTGCAGATCCAGTATAGTGTCTTTTTCGCTCCACAAGGATCAAGATCAAATGAATGTTTATTCTTTTTCTGTCGAAGAAAGATATATCTCTGACCTATCAATGACTAATGGTCGAATAAGACATAAATTGTTGGATACTTCTGGTAAAAAAGATAAGAAAATTATTGACTATTCAATAAGACCTGATCAAACGATGTCTAATGGTCATTTGAATTTCATATATCCTTCTATTATCCAAGGGAATTCTTATTTCTTGGCGAAAAAGCGAAGAAATAGATTCATCATCCCATTACAATACAATCAAGAACGAGAGAAAGAACTAATACCCTGTTTTGGTATTTCGATCGAAATACCAAAACAGGGTATTTTACGTAGAAATAGTATTCTTGCTTATTTTGATGATCCACGATACAGAAGAAGCAATTCAGGAATTACTAAATATGGAACCGTAGAGGTCAATTCAATCATAAAAAAAGAGGATTTGATTGAGTATCGAGGACCAAAAGAATTTAGTCCGAAATACCAAACGAAAGTAGATCGGTTTTTTTTCATTCTCGAAGAAGTGCATATCTTACCCGGATCTTCGTTGATAATGGTCCGGAACAATAGTATCATTGGAGTAGATACACAACTCGCTTTAAATACAAGAAGTCGAGTAGGCGGATTAGTCCGAGTGGAGAGAAAAAAAAAAAATATTGAACTAAAAATATTTTCCGGAGATATTTATTTTCCTGGAGAGGCAGATAAGATATCCAGGCACAGCGGCATTTTGATACCACCGGAAACAGAAAAAAAAATTTCTAAGGAATCAAAAAAATGGAAAAATTGGATCTATGTCCAACGGATCACACCTACCAAGAAAAAGTATTTTGTTTTGGTTCGACCCGTAGTCACATATGAAATAGCTGATGGCATAAATTTAGCAACACTTTTTCCTCAAGATCTCCTGCGGGAAAAGGATAATGTCCAACTTAGAGTTGTCAATTATATCCTTCATGGAAATGGCAAGTCAATTCGAGGAATTTCTCACACAAGTATTCAATTAGTTCGGACTTGCTTAGTATTGAATTGGGATCAAGAGCAAAAAGGTTCTCCGGAAGAGGTTCACGCTTCCTTTGTTGAGGTAAGAACAAATGATCTGATTCGAGATTTCATAAGAATTGAGTTAGTCAAGTCCACTATTTCGTATACCGGAAAAAGATATGATAGGGCAAGTTCCGGATTGATTTCCGATAATGGATTAGATCGCACAAATATCAATCCTTTTTTTTACAAGGCCAGGATTCAATCACTTACCCAACATCAAGGTACTATTGGTACATTGTTAAATCGAAATAAGGAATGCCAATCTTTGATAATTTTGTCATCATCCAATTGTTTTCGAATTGGCCCATTCAATGGTTCAAAATATAACAATATGACAAAAGAATCGGATCCCATAATCCCAATTAAGGATTTGCTGGGTCCCTTAGGCACTATTGTACCTAAAATAGCAAATTTCTATTCATCTTACCATTTAATAACTTATAATCAGATCTTGTTAAAGAAATATTTGCTACTTGACAATTTTCAACAGACTTTCCAAGTACTTCAAGTACTTAAATACTGTTTAATAGATGAAAATAGGAGGATTTATAACCCCGATCCATGCAGTAACATCATTTTGAATCCATTCCATTTGAATTGGCACTTTCTCCATCACGATTATTGGGAAGAGACATCTAAAAAAATTCGTCTTGGACAATTTTTTTGTGAAAATGTATGTCTATTCAAATACGAACCACACGTAGAAAAATCTGGTCAGATCATAATTGTTCATGTTGACTCCTTAGTTATAAGATCGGCTAAGCCCTATTTGGCCACTCCAGGAGCTACTGTTCATGGCCATTATGGAGAAATCTTTTACGAAGGAGATACATTAGTTACATTTATATATGAAAAATCGAGATCTGGTGACATAACGCAAGGTCTTCCAAAAGTGGAACAAATCTTAGAAGTACGTTCTATTGATTCAATATCGATGAACCTCGAAAGGAGAGTTGAAGGTTGGAACGAAGGTATACCAAAAATTCTTGGAATCCCCTGGGGATTCTTGATTCAAGCGGAGCTAACCATAGTTCAAAGTCGTATCTCTTTGGTTAATAAAATCCAAAAGGTTTATCGATCCCAGGGGGTACAGATCCATAATAGACATATAGAGATTATTGTACGTCAAGTAACATCAAAAGTGTTGGTTTCAGAAGATGGAATGTCTAATGTTTTTTCACCTGGGGAATTAATCGGATTGTTGCGAGCGGAACGAGCGGGGCGCGCTTTGGACGAAGCGATCTCTTATCGGGCAATCCTATTGGGAATAACGAGGGCATCTTTGAATACTCAAAGTTTCATATCCGAAGCAAGTTTTCAAGAAACCGCTCGAGTTTTAGCAAAAGCTGCTCTACGAGGTCGTATTGATTGGTTGAAAGGCCTGAAAGAGAACGTTGTTCTGGGTGGGATTATACCCGTTGGTACCGGATTCAAAAAATTAGTGCACCGTTCAAGGCAAGACAAGAACATTTATTTGGAAATCAAAAGAAAGAATCTATTCGATTTGGAAATGAGAGATATTTTGTTACACCATAGAGAATTATTTTGTTCTTACGTCCCATTTCCATGAGACATCAGAACAATCGTTTACGCGATTTCATGATTCCTAAGAGCAGATTCTTTTACTTTAACTATCTTTTCACTTTTAACTATCTGTCTTTTAACTTAACTATCTGGTCCGAGTATTGATTTGGTAAAAAAAAAATAAGTAATTAAAAGACATTAATGGTTTGTACCGTGTATCAACGGTTAATTCCCGGTAGAAGGTTCCATCGGAACAATTATTTATTTCAAAGTACCTCGTCTCTTTGTTAAAAAAATAAAAAAGAAAAAACAAAAAGGAAGTGTGGGGAAAAATGACAAGAAGATATTGGAACATCAATTTGGAAGAGATGATGGAGGCCGGAGTTCATTTTGGTCATGGTACTAAGAAATGGAATCCTAGAATGGCCCCTTACATCTCTGCAAAGCGTAAAGGTATTCATATTACAAATCTCACTAGAACGGCTCGTTTTTTATCAGAAGCCTGTGATTTAGTTTTTGATGCAGCAAGTAGGGGAAAAAACTTCTTAATTGTTGGTACCAAAAATAAAGCAGCGGATTCAGTAGCATCAGCTGCAATAAGGGCCCGGTGTCATTATGTTAATAAAAAATGGCTCGGTGGTATGTTAACGAATTGGTCTACTACGGAAACGAGACTTCAAAAGTTCAGGGATTTAAGAGCAGAACAAAAGATGGGGAAACTCAACCGTCTTCCCAAAAGAGATGCCGCAATGTTGAAGAGAAAATTATCTGCCTTGCAAACATATCTCGGCGGTATCAAATATATGACGGGATTGCCTGATATTGTGATCATCGTTGATCAGCAAGAAGAATATATGGCTCTTCGAGAATGTGTAATTTTAGGGATTCCGACGATTTGTTTAATCGATACAAATTGTGACCCCGATCTCGCAGATATTTCGATCCCAGCCAATGATGACGCTATAGCTTCAATCCGATTGGTTCTTAACAAATTAGTATCCGCAATTTGTGAGGGCCGTTGTAGCTATATAAGAAATCGTTGATTATGATTAAGAATAATTAGTTAATTATTTGGGGATTTTATAGATTTATTGGATCGGTTACTATTCTTGAATTAAAAAAAAGAAAAAACAAAATGGAAATGTGGGCATATTGATAATATGTTATGATGTTATGTGATTTCTTGGTATCCTATGTAATTTCTTGATATCCTAAATATACGATTGATGAATACAATTAGTGATTCAAGTTGGTGAGTTGAGAAAGAGATGGTTGAATCAAAATAATTTATTTTTTGAAGTTCAATTTTTGTTAGAGGACCATATGAATGTTATACCATGTTCCATTAAAACACTCAAGGGGTTATACGATATATCGGGTGTAGAAGTAGGCCAACATTTCTATTGGCAAATAGGAGGTTTACAAGTCCATGCCCAAGTACTTATCACTTCTTGGGTAGTAATTGCTATCTTATTAGGTTCGGTGATCCTAGCTGTTCGGAATCCACAAACCATTCCGACCGGCGGTCAGAATTTCTTCGAATATGTCCTTGAATTTATTCGAGACTTGAGCAAAACCCAGATTGGAGAAGAATATGGTCCTTGGGTTCCCTTTATTGGAACTATGTTCCTATTTATTTTTGTTTCTAACTGGTCAGGTGCTCTTTTACCTTGGAAAATTATACAGTTACCTCATGGGGAGTTAGCTGCGCCCACGAATGATATAAATACTACTGTTGCTTTAGCTTTACTCACGTCAGTCGCATATTTTTATGCGGGTCTTAGCAAAAAAGGATTGGGTTATTTTGGGAAATACATTCAACCAACTCCAATACTTTTACCAATTAACATCCTAGAAGATTTCACAAAACCCTTATCTCTTAGTTTTCGACTTTTCGGGAATATATTGGCTGATGAATTAGTAGTTGTCGTTCTTGTTTCTTTAGTCCCTTCAGTAGTTCCTATACCTGTCATGTTTCTTGGATTATTTACAAGTGGTATTCAAGCTCTTATTTTTGCAACGTTAGCTGCGGCTTATATAGGTGAATCCATGGAGGGTCATCATTGACTAGCTTTCAAAATAGTCTTTTTATTATTATTTTTTATTATTATTATTAAGTAAGTTTATCCCAATTCATGCGTGGTTCAAGATAATCCAATTGGTTGGGGAACATAATAACGTATTACTATATGACTTAGAGTTTTAGGAGAAAAGATGGACGGTATTACAGAATTGTAAAAAAAAAAAGAAGGGTTGGGGAGGTTATACTAGATGTATGTAATGTCTATAAGCTCGGACCCCGTCTATGTTTCTAGGAATGATTCTAGAATCCGATTTAATCTAAAAAAAATGCGGGTGGTTTACGTTATGGAAGAAACAAATATATATGTCATATTAGAATGACATTAGATATTCATTAGTTATATAAGGCTATCCCTATCATCCTATATAACATCACTATATTACATAATTACATGCTATTACTTAATTACATGCTATTACTTAATTACATACTATTACTATTTTTATAATCATAACTTCTACTCTGTAATCATAATATAATCCTATACATAATATAAAATATAATCCTATACATAATATAATCCTATAATGATAATATAATATAATAATAATATTAATATAATAATAATATAATAAATATAATAATAAATAATAATAAATAAATAAATAAATATAAGTAAATAAATATAAGTAATAAAATAAGTATTAGTTAACATTAATAATTAGTTTAATAGTTAATATTAATATAAGTATTAATATTCATATGTAAAATATCTAAGTATCAATTAAGTATTAGTTAATATAATCATTTATAATTATATTATCGATAATTATTAGTATTAATTATTACTATATATTGATATTGGTACTACTACATACTTTTATATTACTACATATTGATATATTGATATTGATTTGTATTGGTATTAATTTGATTGATATTGATTGCAGCTCACACTGCATTTAGTCACACTCCATTTAGACGGATTTCAATATCAGTCCTTCTATTTTGTCTGTGATTGTGGATTGAATGAACAAAGAGATGAACTCAAGAATGGTGTAGTAAAGAACGAAGAATTAAATGAAAGAGTGGTTCGAAACAAAGAAATACAATAGTTAGAACTGTATGCATATGGATTTACAAAAACTCCATTATGGGTAAAAACGAGATAGTTGTGACGATTCAGTTCAGTAATTTAGTAATATTATCATTTCAATTCGGAGTTTTTAGTTACTTCGGACCGCTGGATCTTAATGATAAAATGAGTAATAATTCATTGGTTGATTGTATCATTAACCATTTCTTTTTTTTTGTGCGAGGAACTTACCATGAATCCACTGATTTCTGCCGCTTCCGTTATTGCTGCTGGATTGGCCGTGGGGCTTGCTTCTATTGGACCTGGAGTTGGTCAAGGTACTGCTGCAGGCCAAGCTGTAGAAGGTATTGCGAGACAACCAGAAGCAGAGGGTAAAATACGAGGTACTTTATTGCTTAGTCTAGCTTTTATGGAAGCTTTAACAATTTACGGACTGGTCGTGGCGTTAGCGCTTTTATTTGCGAATCCTTTTGTTTAATCCTAGAAATAAATAGAAAAAAGTACCTTACATACTTTTTTCTTATTTTATTAACTTTAACTTGGAATTGCCCTTTGCTTCTTCGAATTATATTTACACTTTACTTATAAATTACTTATTTGTTGAGACAATACGCCAGGAAGGGCTGATTTGAGGATGAGGAATTACCAGATTCGCTTGCTTTCTTCCTTTCTGTCCTTAGCTTAGTACAATAGAAAACTTTTTTACTTTCATTGTTCGAAGCGTTTCAACAAACGAAATAGTTATCAATTGATATGAGATCTAAGACCTAAGTAAAGTATCTTATTGGAAACTTCTTGAAAACTTAAAAAATAATAAATTTCAAACAAATGATTTAATCTATTGCCATTAAATAAAGTGGAAATGAAATTAATAAAAAGAAATCGATCAAAAAAAGGCGAGTGAAGTGATACAAAAAGAACTCTGTTCTTTGTTAGTCCTATCCATAAGAGAGGGGAGCATATGAAAAATGTAATCGATTCTTTCGTTTCCTTGGGTCACTGGCCATCCGCCGGGAGTTTCGGGTTTAATACCGATATTTTAGCAACAAATCCAATAAATCTAAGTGTAGTGCTTGGTGTATTGATTTATTTTGGAAAGGGAGTGTGTGCGAGTTGTGTATTTCAAGAATAGGTTGGATCCATCCAGCTGCACTTTATTTATGGTATTTATAGGAGAAATAGGAAAAAGGTGCACGATCTCGACGAATTACTTCTGAATAAATTAAGAAATCATATGTAAGAACCATAGCATTTCGTGACTTATTGGTAAATCCACTTTGATTCTCTATCAACCAATAATGTGAGACCATTAACATGGTTAAAGCTAAATTGTTTAAAGTCCAGGTAAAACATGGTACTCTTTCTACCACTTCTACCACTACGTTAGTAACGAAATGGTTAAAAAAAAAATAGTTGGTAATTTATTTGATTTGATATAGAACACTCATATCGATAAAAGAATTTGAACCATTTACTAGAAAAATGAGCACTTTGCTTTTTTTATCTAATGCCGAAATGACGACCTATGTATAAAAAAAGAGGAATTTTTGGACTTGAAGAAACAAATAAAAAATATAATAATTATTATTTTCATTTTTTTAAAATGAAAAATGAAATAGAATTCTAAAAATGAAAATGATAAATAAAATACAAAACAAATATAAATAAAATACAAATAAAGAAACAACTTTGCTGACAATTCTAGATTTTTGTCTGGTCTAGTCGGAAGAGTCCTCCTGATATTCTGGTCTTGTATCAGTTTTGACATCTTTGAATACAAACAGAAAAGAGAGGGTAGGCTCATTACATTAAAAAAGATATGGGAATACCCACACCATAAATAAAACATTAAAAAAGATATGGGAATACCCACACCATAAATAAAATAAATAATTGAGCGTGAGAGCCAAATGAATCGAAAGATTCATGTTTGGTTCGGGAAGAGATCATGGAAGTTTTGAAATTAATGATAAGATAATCTACTTTCATTAAATGATTTATTAGATAATCGAAAACAGAGGATTTTGAATACTATTCGAAATTCGGAAGAATTACGTAAAGGGGCCATTGAGCAGCTCGAAAGAGCCCGGGCTCGCTTACGTAAAGTGGAAATGGAAGCAGATGAGTATCGAATGAATGGATACTCTGAAATAGAACGAGAAAAACAAAATTTGATTAATGCCACTAGTAATAGTTTGGAACAATTAGAAAATTACAAAAATGAAACCCTTCAGTTTGAACAACAAAGAGCGATTAATCAGGTCCGACAACGAGTTTTCCAACAAGCCTTACAAGGAGCTCTAGGAACTCTGAATAGTTGCTTGAATAGCGAGTTACATTTCCGTACGATCCGTGCTAATATTGGCATTCTCGGGGCCATGCAAGAAATAACTGATTAGCCCTTCTTTTTTTAGTTATAGTTTAGGCATTATTTTTATCTTTTCCTTCCTAAAAAGAATAAAGAAACACTAATGGTAACCCTTCGAGCCGACGAAATTAGTAATATTATTCGTGAGCGTATTGAACAATATAGTAGAGAAATAAAGATTGTGAATACCGGTACCGTACTTCAAGTAGGCGACGGAATTGCTCGTGTTCATGGTCTTGATGAAGTAATGGCAGGTGAATTAGTAGAGTTTCAAGAGGGTACAATAGGCATTGCTCTGAATTTGGAATCAAATAATGTTGGCGTTGTATTAATGGGTGATGGTTTGATGATACAAGAGGGAAGTTCCGTAAAAGCAACAGGACGAATTGCTCAGATACCTGTGAGTGAGGGTTATTTGGGTCGTGTTATAAATGCTCTGGCTAAACCTATTGATGGGAGAGGTGAAATTTCAGCTTCTGAATCTCGGTTAATTGAATCTCCTGCCCCAGGTATTATTTCTAGACGTTCTGTATATGAGCCTCTTCAAACGGGGCTTATTGCCATTGATTCGATGATCCCTATAGGACGCGGTCAGCGAGAATTAATTATTGGGGACAGACAGACCGGCAAAACAGCCGTAGCCACAGATACGATTCTCAATCAAAAAGGTCAAAATGTAATATGTGTTTATGTAGCTATTGGTCAAAAAGCATCTTCTGTGGCTCAGGTAGTGACTACTTTCCGGGAAAAGGGGGCGATGGAATATACTATTGTGGTAGCCGAAACGGCGGATTCACCTGCTACATTACAATACCTCGCTCCTTATACGGGAGCGGCTCTGGCTGAGTTTTTTATGTATCGTGGACAACATACTTTAATAATTTATGATGATCTCTCCAAACAGGCACAAGCTTATCGCCAAATGTCTCTTCTATTAAGAAGACCTCCCGGTCGTGAAGCTTATCCAGGAGATGTTTTTTATTTGCATTCACGACTTTTGGAAAGAGCCGCTAAATCAAATTCTAGTTTAGGTGAAGGAAGTATGACCGCTTTACCGATAGTTGAGACTCAATCTGGAGACGTTTCAGCTTATATTCCTACTAATGTAATTTCCATTACAGATGGACAAATATTCTTATCTGCCGATCTATTCAATGCTGGAATCCGACCTGCTATTAATGTGGGTATTTCCGTTTCCAGAGTAGGATCCGCAGCTCAAATTAAAGCCATGAAACAAGTAGCCGGCAAATCAAAATTGGAACTAGCGCAATTCACAGAGTTAGAAGCCTTTGCACAATTCGCTTCTGATCTCGATAAAGCTACTCAGAATCAATTGGCAAGAGGTCAACGATTACGCGAGTTGCTTAAACAATCCCAATCAGACCCTCTCGCAGTGGAAGAACAGATAGCTACTATTTATACCGGAGCGAATGGATATCTTGATCCGCTAGAAATTGGACAGGTAAAGAAATTTCTCAGTCAGTTACGTAGCTACTTAAAAAACAATAAACCTAAATTTCAAGAAATTATATCTTCTACCAAGACATTCACCGAGGAAGTAGAATTTCTTTTGAAGGAAGCTATTCAAGAACAGATCGAACTGTTTTTACTTCAGGAACAAACATAAATTTCTTACTTTTATTCTATTCTTGGTATATTCTATTCTTAGTACAAGAGTAATCATTGAGAAATAGTTCTGATTCGAATGATTCAAAAAGGGTTTCTTAGTATAGCCATTTTTAAAAAGTATAGCCATTTTAAAAATAGATGGAAATAAATTGCGTCCAATAGGATTTGAACCTATACCAAAGGTTTAGAAGACCTCTGTCCTATCCATTAGACAATGGACGCTTTTCATTCCTATTTTATTTTTTTGTATTCTTACTTTCTTTTGTTCGGATAAAAAATCAAATTACACGGAAAATATTTTAGGGAATAAAAAAGAATGCATATCTAAATTGATGGTGCATGTATGTATAATACATAATAAGATGTATAATACATAACATAATAAGATGTATAATACATAATAAGAAATATGGAGCGGGTAGCGGGAATCGAACCCGCATCGTTAGCTTGGAAGGCTAGGGGTTATAGTCGACGTTGCTTGATCACTTTTAACGTCTCTAATTCAAAACCGAACGTGAAATTTTGATTTCATTCGGCTCCTTTATGGAAGATTGATGTATTCCTAGAGAAAATTAGATCCATAACATCTATGTCAGCCTTTCTGTCTGAATGTATCCCAAACTACTCGCTTACTAGATGATCCCTCTAGAGGAGAGGGATTATACCAAATCCGTCTAGTCTAGTTACTTCGTTCCCTATTTCCACTCGCAGGATCCCGAGGAAAAGAATTTGGTTTCCACCGAGCTGAAACAATATGCTGATGGTTCTAGTAAACCAAAACCACCCTTTTCTAGCTTGTTTGGCTTCAATTTCCCTTTTACAACACCAAAATTTAAGATCTAGTTACGATTGGAAATAAACTTTTGTATCTTCATCCATAGATCCTTTATTCATACTCATTCGATTGGAAGAATTGATCCAATTCAAAAAAAATTATGTTTCACGACTCCATATACATAATCCAATTTTCTTATTCAATTTCGAAAATAGAATTTCTAATTGGACTTTGGATACAAATCGTGAGAATGTATGTTCTTCCTCAAATATGCTATTGAGAGGTAAAGGATTAAACCCTTTTAAGAAATAAAGTTTTTGATCGGAGTATGCAAAAAACCGAGAGACCCCTTAACTTTTTAAGTTGTTAATAGAACGAATCACACTTTTACCACTAAACTATACCCGCTACATATACATTATTGTATATGAATGGACTATTTGTCGAACAAGGGAGTGAGACGCAATCAAGATAGCATTAAAATTATAACGTTGACACATATTTAGTCCCGCCAGCCAGGGACTTAAAAGGCGAAGAGCACAAAGCTTTTCTAAATAACATATATAAATTTAAAAAACAGTATAAAGTTATACTTATACTTTTCCTTTGCTGGATTGCTGGCATTCTCAGTCTGTCTGAAGGGGTCATTGAAGCTGGACAAAAAAAGAGGTACTGGCCCGGCCAGTACTTAACTAGGACCAGGCCGGGAGAATAAACCTTTCGTACAAAATTAAAGAAGTAAGGTTTTCTTTCTATTGGAGATACCTGTTTCGAATCTTATCTAAATGGAATTCTTGATCAAATTCGTTCTTGACTTACTCTTAACTTACTTAAATGAAACTTAAATTAAATTACGTAAATGTAAATTAACTTAAATATAAATATAATTATATAATTACTTATATAATTACATTACTTAAATTATTAAAATTAACTTAACTTAATATAAATATAATTATATAATTATAATTATATAATTACTTAATTATATAATTACTTATAATATAATATTATTATAATATAATATTATTAATTACTTAATTATATAATTACTTATAATATACAATTACTTATAAAATTACTTATAATATAATATTATAATATTTAATATTATAATATTTAAGAAATTTTTTATTACATAAAAAAAACCTTTAATTTGTTTTTTCTTTACTTTAATTGAAAATAAAATTTCAATTCCTTTAACCTTTAAATTTAGATTAGAATTTATTAATAATTTTAATTTTTAATTATTCACTTTTTATTTTTTTTTTATTTCATCTGTAATGAAATCTATTCTATAATTAGAAATTTTAATAGAATGTTTCATATTTCTAATGATAATGTTATAATTATAATGTTTAATATCTTTCTTAAATTATAATGTTTAATATCTTTCTTAATAAAAAATATTATATTAATGTCTTTCTTAAACTTAATAATTAATATCTTAAAAATTAAAAATTTTTTCTTTTTTATTATTTTCTTTTCTTTTTTTATTTAATTTCAATTTAAATTGAAATAGTTAATTTCAATTTCATTTGAAATTTTATTGAAATTTCAATTTTATTTAAATTGGGAGAGATGGCTGAGTGGACTAAAGCGGCGGATTGCTAATCCGTTGTACGAGTTATTCGTACCGAGGGTTCGAATCCCTCTCTCTCCGCCCGCTCTGATTACTTGATACTTTCGATTTCGAAGGAATTTCGATTCCTTTATTTTTTTATAGGTAAAGTGAATATATGGAATAGATAAAATAATAAGAAAAAATTAGAAAAACAAAGAAAACTCAATTTTTTTTTATTCCTCACGTCCAGGATTACGTCCCGGATCATTAGATAAGAATCCGAAGATGAAGAGAGAAACAAAGAATATCACTACTGTGTAAACAAAGAGTTTGAGAGTAAGCATTACACAATCTCCAAGATAAGATCATTTTAGAAAAAGGGAATAGATTACCTATTTTTTCTTTTTACCACATATACTATTTTGTTTGATTTGACATCATACCCCCCAAAATGGAGTTTTTTGATTTGAAAAGAAAAAGAAAGTCACTTTTACGAATTTCTTTGTAATAAGATTTTTATTCCTTCCTCACAAAAATTTTCTTGTCATATCGACAATTAGGTATTGTAGGGGACCTAGACCTAATAAACTCCTTACTCACTGAAAGGTCAGAACGAGTAAATAAACTGATCAAAATTCATCTCCGCGGTTACTCAATATACAAGAATTTCCATTTTTTAATCGAGGGTTTATAATTCTAATGTAAGACTTAGCCGATCTTATCCATTTTTATAATTTTTTTTGTCGAATAAATCATGAATGGATTTGGCAAAGTATTAAGGATTTTATCGAAAACTTACAGCAGCTTGCCAAACAAAGGCTAAGAGAAAAAAGAGAACAGGTATGACAGGCATCACATCTACGATTGGATTGAAAACGGCATAAGCTTCAGGCAATTTGGCAAAGAAAAAACTATTCGAATAAAGGACAGAATTAAGACAGATACAGATTAAGCTAAAGATATTAAACATAACAAACATTTCGTTCTTGTAGATTAGATAATTTTATTTTGATTGAGTTATTTTTATAAGGGAAAAATGAAAAAGGCAAGTCAAAAAATCCTTCTTTTTTTTTGAACTCTCCCAAATCAAAAATCCTTCCTTCCATTCTCAAATGAGAATACAAGGAATTCTACTTTCATACATTATCTTAATT
>NW_027021118.1:5000-7500 GCF_036884655.1 Musa acuminata AAA Group
CGGCGAGCGGCGAACAGCGAGCGAAGCGAGAGGCAGCACCGTCCCTGCTATACGAAAGCCCCATCCAGCCCTGTGCCACCCGGGGGGTTCCAGGGTGCTGAGATGGCTGACGTTTTGCTCCGCTCTCGACGGTCACCGCGCAATGCAAGAACAGGCCAAAAACTGGCCAAAACGGCCCAAAAACGGGCCAAAACTGGCCATTTTTGGCTGCGCGAGCGGCGAGCGGCGGACAGCGAGCGAAGCGAGAGGCAGCACCGTCCCTGCTATACGAAAGCCCCATCCAGCCCTGTGCCACCCGGGGGGTTCCAGGGTGCTGAGATGGCTGACGTTTTGCTCCGCTCTCGACGGTCACCGCGCAATGCAAGAACAGGCCAAAAACTGGCCAAAACGGCCCAAAAACGGGCCAAAACTGGCCATTTTTGGCTGCGCGAGCGAGCGGCGAGCGGCGGACAGCGAGCGAAGCGAGAGGCAGCACCGTCCCTGCTATACGAAAGCCCCATCCAGCCCTGTGCCACCGTTCCAGGGTGCTGAGATGGCTGACGTTTTGCTCCGCTCTCGACGGTCACCGCGCAATGCAAGAACAGGCCAAAAACTGGCCAAAACGGCCCAAAAACGGGCCAAAACTGGCCATTTTTGGCTGCACGAGCGAGCGGCGAGCGGCGGACAGCGAGCGAAGCGAGAGGCAGCACCGTCCCTGCTATACGAAAGCCCCATCCAGCCCTGTGCCACCCGGGGGGTTCCAGGGTGCTGAGATGGCTGACGTTTTGCTCCGCTCTCGACGGTCACCGCGCAATGCAAGAACAGGCCAAAAACTGGCCAAAACGGCCCAAAAACGGGCCAAAACTGGCCATTTTTGGCTGCACGAGCGAGCGGCGAGCGGCGGACAGCGAGCGAAGCGAGAGGCAGCACCGTCCCTGCTATACGAAAGCCCCATCCAGCCCTGTGCCACCCGGGGGGTTCCAGGGTGCTGAGATGGCTGACGTTTTGCTCCGCTCTCGACGGTCACCGCGCAATGCAAGAACAGGCCAAAAACTGGCCAAAACGGCCCAAAAACGGGCCAAAACTGGCCATTTTTGGCTGCACGAGCGAGCGGCGAGCGGCGGACAGCGAGCGAAGCGAGAGGCAGCACCGTCCCTGCTATACGAAAGCCCCATCCAGCCCTGTGCCACCCGGTGGGTTCCAGGGTGCTGAGATGGCTGACGTTTTGCTCCGCTCTCGACGGTCACCGCGCAATGCAAGAACAGGCCAAAAACTGGCCAAAACGGCCCAAAAACGGGCCAAAACTGGCCATTTTTGGCTGCACGAGCGAGCGGCGAGCGGCGGACAGCGAGCGAAGCGAGAGGCAGCACCGTCCCTGCTATACGAAAGCCCCATCCAGCCCTGTGCCACCCGGGGGGTTCCAGGGTGCTGAGATGGCTGACGTTTTGCTCCGCTCTCGACGGTCACCGCGCAATGCAAGAACAGGCCAAAAACTGGCCAAAACGGCCCAAAAACGGGCCAAAACTGGCCATTTTTGGCTGCGCGAGCGAGCGGCGAGCGGCGGACAGCGAGCGAAGCGAGAGGCAGCACCGTCCCTGCTATATACGAAAGCCCCATCCAGCCCTGTGCCACCCGGGGGGTTCCAGGGTGCTGAGATGGCTGACGTTTTGCTCCGCTCACGACGGTCACCGCACCACGCAAGAACGGACCATAAACAGGCCAAAACAGCCCAAAAACGGGCCAAAACTGGTCATTTTTGGCTGCGCGAGCGAGCGGCGAGCGGCGAACAGCGAGCGAAGCGTGAGGCAGCACCGTCCCTGCTATACGAAAGCCCCATCCAGCCCTGTGCCACCCGGGGGGTTCCAGGGTGCTGAGATGGCTGACGTTTTGCTCCGCTCACGACGGTCACCGCGCCATGCAAGAACGGACCAAAAACAGGCCAAAACAGCCCAAAAACGGGCCAAAACTGGCCATTTTTGGCTGAGCGAGCGAGCGGTGAGCGGCGAACAGCGAGCGAAGCGAGAGGCAGCACCGTCCCTGCTATACGAAAGCCCCATCCAGCCCTGTGCCACCCGGGGGGTTCCAGGGTGCTGAGATGGCTGACGTTTTGCTCCGCTCACGACGGTCGCCGTGCCACGCAAGAACGGACCAAAAACAGGCCAAAACAGCCCAAAAACGGGCCAAAACTGGCCATTTTAGGTTGCGCGAGCGAGCGGCGAGCGGCGAACAGCGAGCGAAGCGTGAGGCAGCACCGTCCCTGCTATACGAAAGCCCCATCCAGCCCTGTGCCACCCGGGGGGTTCCAAGGTGCTGAGATGGCTGACGTTTTGCTCCGCTCACGACGGTCACCGCGCCACGCCAGAACAGACCAAAAACAGGCCAAAACAGCCCAAAAACGGGCCAAAACTGGCCATTTTTGGCTGCGCGAGCGAGCGGCGAGCGGCGAACAGCGAGCGAAGCGAGAAGCAGCACCGTCCATGCTATACGAAAGCCCAATCTAGCAAAGAACAGCCCAAAAGGA
>NW_027021119.1:0-2500 GCF_036884655.1 Musa acuminata AAA Group
TGGCCAAAAACGGCCCAAAAACGGGCCAAAACTGGCCATTTTTGGCTGGCGCGAGCGAGCGGCGAGCGGCGGACAGCGAGCGAAGCGAGAGGCAGCACCGGTCCCCTGCTATACGAAAGCCCCATCCAGCCCTGTGCCACCCGGGGGGGTTCCCAGGGTGCTGAGCATGGCTGACGTATTTGCTCCGCTCTCGAACGGTCACCGCGCAATGCACAGAACAGTCCAAAACTGGCCAAACGGCCCAAAAACGGGCCAAAACCTGGCCATTTTTGGCTGCACGATGCGAGCGGCGAGCGGCGGACAGCGAGCGAAGCGAGAGGCAGCACCGTCCCTGCTATACGAAAGCCCCATCCAGCCCTGTGCACCCGGGGGGTTCCAGGGTGCTGAGATGGCTGACGTATTGCTCCGCTCTCGACGGTCACCGCGC
The DNA here is from genome assembly GCF_036884655.1 of Musa acuminata AAA Group. Taxonomy (NCBI): domain Eukaryota; kingdom Viridiplantae; phylum Streptophyta; class Magnoliopsida; order Zingiberales; family Musaceae; genus Musa; species Musa acuminata. The sequence goes on from NW_027021119.1 coordinate 428, forward strand.
AATGCAAGAACAGGCCAAAAACTGGCCCAAACGGCCCAAAAACGGGCCAAAACTGGCCATTTTTGGCTGCACGAGCGAGCGGGCGTCGGCGGACAGCGAGCGAAGCGAGAGGCAGCACCGTCCCTGCTATACGAAAGCCCCATCCAGCCCTGTGCCACCCGGGGGGGTTCCAGGGTGCTGAGATGGCTGACGTTTTGCTCCGCTCTCGACGGTCACCGCGCAATGCAAGAACGAGCCAAAAACTGGCCAAAACGGCCCAAAAACGGGCCAAAACTGGCCATTTTTGGCTGCACGAAAACTGGCCATTTTTGGCTGCACGAGCGAGCGGCGAGCGGCGGACAGCGAGCGAAGCGAGAGGCAGCACCGTCCCTGCTATACGAAAGCCCCATCCAGCCCTGTGCCACCCGGGGGGTTCCAGGGTGCTGAGATGGCTGACGTTTTGCTCCGCTCTCGACGGTCACCGCGCAATGCAAGAACAGGCCAAAAACTGGCCAAAACGGCCCAAAAACGGGCCAAAACTGGCCATTTTTGGCTGCGCGAGCGAGCGGCGAGCGGCGGACAGCGAGCGAAGCGAGAGGCAGCACCGTCCCTGCTATACGAAAGCCCCATCCAGCCCTGTGCCACCCGGGGGGTTCCAGGGTGCTGAGATGGCTGACGTTTTGCTCCGCTCTCGACGGTCACCGCGCAATGCAAGAACAGGCCAAAAACTGGCCAAAACGGCCCAAAAACGGGCCAAAACTGGCCATTTTTGGCTGCACGAGCGAGCGGCGAGCGGCGGACAGCGAGCGAAGCGAGAGGCAGCACCGTCCCTGCTATACGAAAGCCCCATCCAGCCCTGTGCCACCCGGGGGGTTCCAGGGTGCTGAGATGGCTGACGTTTTGCTCCGCTCTCGACGGTCACCGCGCAATGCAAGAACAGGCCAAAAACTGGCCAAAACGGCCCAAAAACGGGCCAAAACTGGCCATTTTTGGCTGCACGAGCGAGCGGCGAGCGGCGGACAGCGAGCGAAGCGAGAGGCAGCACCGTCCCTGCTATACGAAAGCCCCATCCAGCCCTGTGCCACCCGGGGGGTTCCAGGGTGCTGAGATGGCTGACGTTTTGCTCCGCTCTCGACGGTCACCGCGCAATGCAAGAACAGGCCAAAAACTGGCCAAAACGGCCCAAAAACGGGCCAAAACTGGCCATTTTTGGCTGCACGAGCGAGCGGCGAGCGGCGGACAGCGAGCGAAGCGAGAGGCAGCACCGTCCCTGCTATACGAAAGCCCCATCCAGCCCTGTGCCACCCGGGGGGTTCCAGGGTGCTGAGATGGCTGACGTTTTGCTCCGCTCTCGACGGTCACCGCGCAATGCAAGAACAGGCCAAAAACTGGCCAAAACGGCCCAAAAACGGGCCAAAACTGGCCATTTTTGGCTGCACGAGCGAGCGGCGAGCGGCGGACAGCGAGCGAAGCGAGAGGCAGCACCGTCCCTGCTATACGAAAGCCCCATCCAGCCCTGTGCCACCCGGGGGGTTCCAGGGTGCTGAGATGGCTGACGTTTTGCTCCGCTCTCGACGGTCACCGCGCAATGCAAGAACAGGCCAAAAACTGGCCAAAACGGCCCAAAAACGGGCCAAAACTGGCCATTTTTGGCTGCACGAGCGAGCGGCGAGCGGCGGACAGCGAGCGAAGCGAGAGGCAGCACCGTCCCTGCTATACGAAAGCCCCATCCAGCCCTGTGCCACCCGGGGGGTTCCAGGGTGCTGAGATGGCTGACGTTTTGCTCCGCTCTCGACGGTCACCGCGCAATGCAAGAACAGGCCAAAAACTGGCCAAAACGGCCCAAAAACGGGCCAAAACTGGCCATTTTTGGCTGCACGAGCGAGCGGCGAGCGGCGGACAGCGAGCGAAGCGAGAGGCAGCACCGTCCCTGCTATACGAAAGCCCCATCCAGCCCTGTGCCACCCGGGGGGTTCCAGGGTGCTGAGATGGCTGACGTTTTGCTCCGCTCTCGACGGTCACCGCGCAATGCAAGAACAGGCCAAAAACTGGCCAAAACGGCCCAAAAACGGGCCAAAACTGGCCATTTTTGGC
>NW_027021119.1:12500-17500 GCF_036884655.1 Musa acuminata AAA Group
GAGCGGCGAGCGGCGAACAGCGAGCGAAGCGAGAGGCAGCACCGTCCCTGCTATACGAAAGCCCCATCCAGCCCTGTGCCACCCGGGGGGTTCCAGGGTGCTGAGATGGCTGACGTTTTGCTCCGCTCACGACGGTCACCGCACCACGCAAGAACAGGCCAAAAACTGGCCAAAACAGCCCAAAAACGGGCCAAAACTGGCCATTTTTGGCTGCGCGAGCGAGCGGCGAGCGGCGAACAGCGAGCGAAGCGAGAGGCAGCACCGTCCCTGCTATACGAAAGCCCCATCCAGCCCTGTGCCACCCGGGGGGTTCCAGGGTGCTGAGATGGCTGACGTTTTGCTCCGCTCTCGACGGTCACCGCGCAATGCAAGAACAGGCCAAAAACTGGCCAAAACGGCCCAAAAACGGGCCAAAACTGGCCATTTTTGGCTGCGCGAGCGTGCGAGCGGCGGACAGCGAGCGAAGCGAGAGGCAGCACCGTCCCTGCTATACGAAAGCCCCATCCAGCCCTGTGCCACCCGGGGGGTTCCAGGGTGCTGAGATGGCTGACGTTTTGCTCCGCTCTCGACGGTCACCGCGCAATGCAAGAACAGGCCAAAAACTGGCCAAAACGGCCCAAAAACGGGCCAAAACTGGCCATTTTTGGCTGCGCGAGCGAGCGGCGAGCGGCGGACAGCGAGCGAAGCGAGAGGCAGCACCGTCCCTGCTATACGAAAGCCCCATCCAGCCCTGTGCCACCCGGGGGGTTCCAGGGTGCTGAGATGGCTGACGTTTTGCTCCGCTCTCGACGGTCACCGCGCAATGCAAGAACAGGCCAAAAACTGGCCAAAACGGCCCAAAAACGGGCCAAAACTGGCCATTTTTGGCTGCACGAGCGAGCGGCGAGCGGCGGACAGCGAGCGAAGCGAGAGGCAGCACCGTCCCTGCTATACGAAAGCCCCATCCAGCCCTGTGCCACCCGGGGGGTTCCAGGGTGCTGAGATGGCTGACGTTTTGCTCCGCTCTCGACGGTCACCGCGCAATGCAAGAACAGGCCAAAAACTGGCCAAAACGGCCCAAAAACGGGCCAAAACTGGCCATTTTTGGCTGCACGAGCGAGCGGCGAGCGGCGGACAGCGAGCGAAGCGAGAGGCAGCACCGTCCCTGCTATACGAAAGCCCCATCCAGCCCTGTGCCACCCGGGGGGTTCCAGGGTGCTGAGATGGCTGACGTTTTGCTCCGCTCTCGACGGTCACCGCGCAATGCAAGAACAGGCCAAAAACTGGCCAAAACGGCCCAAAAACGGGCCAAAACTGGCCATTTTTGGCTGCACGAGCGAGCGGCGAGCGGCGGACAGCGAGCGAAGCGAGAGGCAGCACCGTCCCTGCTATACGAAAGCCCCATCCAGCCCTGTGCCACCCGGGGGGTTCCAGGGTGCTGAGATGGCTGACGTTTTGCTCCGCTCTCGACGGTCACCGCGCAATGCAAGAACAGGCCAAAAACTGGCCAAAACGGCCCAAAAACGGGCCAAAACTGGCCATTTTTGGCTGCGCGAGCGAGCGGCGAGCGGCGGACAGCGAGCGAAGCGAGAGGCAGCACCGTCCCTGCTATACGAAAGCCCCATCCAGCCCTGTGCCACCCGGGGGGTTCCAGGGTGCTGAGATGGCTGACGTTTTGCTCCGCTCTCGACGGTCACCGCGCAATGCAAGAACAGGCCAAAAACTGGCCAAAACGGCCCAAAAACGGGCCAAAACTGGCCATTTTTGGCTGCACGAGCGAGCGGCGAGCGGCGGACAGCGAGCGAAGCGAGAGGCAGCACCGTCCCTGCTATACGAAAGCCCCATCCAGCCCTGTGCCACCCGGGGGGTTCCAGGGTGCTGAGATGGCTGACGTTTTGCTCCGCTCTCGACGGTCACCGCGCAATGCAAGAACAGGCCAAAAACTGGCCAAAACGGCCCAAAAACGGGCCAAAACTGGCCATTTTTGGCTGCACGAGCGAGCGGCGAGCGGCGGACAGCGAGCGAAGCGAGAGGCAGCACCGTCCCTGCTATACGAAAGCCCCATCCAGCCCTGTGCCACCCGGGGGGTTCCAGGGTGCTGAGATGGCTGACGTTTTGCTCCGCTCTCGACGGTCACCGCGCAATGCAAGAACAGGCCAAAAACTGGCCAAAACGGCCCAAAAACGGGCCAAAACTGGCCATTTTTGGCTGCACGAGCGAGCGGCGAGCGGCGGACAGCGAGCGAAGCGAGAGGCAGCACCGTCCCTGCTATACGAAAGCCCCATCCAGCCCTGTGCCACCCGGGGGGTTCCAGGGTGCTGAGATGGCTGACGTTTTGCTCCGCTCTCGACGGTCACCGCGCAATGCAAGAACAGGCCAAAAACTGGCCAAAACGGCCCAAAAACGGGCCAAAACTGGCCATTTTTGGCTGCGCGAGCGAGCGGCGAGCGGCGGACAGCGAGCGAAGCGAGAGGCAGCACCGTCCCTGCTATACGAAAGCCCCATCCAGCCCTGTGCCACCCGGGGGGTTCCAGGGTGCTGAGATGGCTGACGTTTTGCTCCGCTCTCGACGGTCACCGCGCAATGCAAGAACAGGCCAAAAACTGGCCAAAACGGCCCAAAAACGGGCCAAAACTGGCCATTTTTGGCTGCACGAGCGAGCGGCGAGCGGCGGACAGCGAGCGAAGCGAGAGGCAGCACCGTCCCTGCTATACGAAAGCCCCATCCAGCCCTGTGCCACCCGGGGGGTTCCAGGGTGCTGAGATGGCTGACGTTTTGCTCCGCTCTCGACGGTCACCGCGCAATGCAAGAACAGGCCAAAAACTGGCCAAAACGGCCCAAAAACGGGCCAAAACTGGCCATTTTTGGCTGCACGAGCGAGCGGCGAGCGGCGGACAGCGAGCGAAGCGAGAGGCAGCACCGTCCCTGCTATACGAAAGCCCCATCCAGCCCTGTGCCACCCGGGGGGTTCCAGGGTGCTGAGATGGCTGACGTTTTGCTCCGCTCTCGACGGTCACCGCGCAATGCAAGAACAGGCCAAAAACTGGCCAAAACGGCCCAAAAACGGGCCAAAACTGGCCATTTTTGGCTGCACGAGCGAGCGGCGAGCGGCGGACAGCGAGCGAAGCGAGAGGCAGCACCGTCCCTGCTATACGAAAGCCCCATCCAGCCCTGTGCCACCCGGGGGGTTCCAGGGTGCTGAGATGGCTGACGTTTTGCTCCGCTCTCGACGGTCACCGCGCAATGCAAGAACAGGCCAAAAACTGGCCAAAACGGCCCAAAAACGGGCCAAAACTGGCCATTTTTGGCTGCACGAGCGAGCGGCGAGCGGCGGACAGCGAGCGAAGCGAGAGGCAGCACCGTCCCTGCTATACGAAAGCCCCATCCAGCCCTGTGCCACCCGGGGGGTTCCAGGGTGCTGAGATGGCTGACGTTTTGCTCCGCTCTCGACGGTCACCGCGCAATGCAAGAACAGGCCAAAAACTGGCCAAAACGGCCCAAAAACGGGCCAAAACTGGCCATTTTTGGCTGCACGAGCGAGCGGCGAGCGGCGGACAGCGAGCGAAGCGAGAGGCAGCACCGTCCCTGCTATACGAAAGCCCCATCCAGCCCTGTGCCACCCGGGGGGTTCCAGGGTGCTGAGATGGCTGACGTTTTGCTCCGCTCTCGACGGTCACCGCGCAATGCAAGAACAGGCCAAAAACTGGCCAAAACGGCCCAAAAACGGGCCAAAACTGGCCATTTTTGGCTGCACGAGCGAGCGGCGAGCGGCGGACAGCGAGCGAAGCGAGAGGCAGCACCGTCCCTGCTATACGAAAGCCCCATCCAGCCCTGTGCCACCCGGGGGGTTCCAGGGTGCTGAGATGGCTGACGTTTTGCTCCGCTCTCGACGGTCACCGCGCAATGCAAGAACAGGCCAAAAACTGGCCAAAACGGCCCAAAAACGGGCCAAAACTGGCCATTTTTGGCTGCACGAGCGAGCGGCGAGCGGCGGACAGCGAGCGAAGCGAGAGGCAGCACCGTCCCTGCTATACGAAAGCCCCATCCAGCCCTGTGCCACCCGGGGGGTTCCAGGGTGCTGAGATGGCTGACGTTTTGCTCCGCTCTCGACGGTCACCGCGCAATGCAAGAACAGGCCAAAAACTGGCCAAAACGGCCCAAAAACGGGCCAAAACTGGCCATTTTTGGCTGCACGAGCGAGCGGCGAGCGGCGGACAGCGAGCGAAGCGAGAGGCAGCACCGTCCCTGCTATACGAAAGCCCCATCCAGCCCTGTGCCACCCGGGGGGTTCCAGGGTGCTGAGATGGCTGACGTTTTGCTCCGCTCTCGACGGTCACCGCGCAATGCAAGAACAGGCCAAAAACTGGCCAAAACGGCCCAAAAACGGGCCAAAACTGGCCATTTTTGGCTGCGCGAGCGAGCGGCGAGCGGCGGACAGCGAGCGAAGCGAGAGGCAGCACCGTCCCTGCTATATACGAAAGCCCCATCCAGCCCTGTGCCACCCGGGGGGTTCCAGGGTGCTGAGATGGCTGACGTTTTGCTCCGCTCACGACGGTCACCGCACCACGCAAGAACGGACCATAAACAGGCCAAAACAGCCCAAAAACGGGCCAAAACTGGTCATTTTTGGCTGCGCGAGCGAGCGGCGAGCGGCGAACAGCGAGCGAAGCGTGAGGCAGCACCGTCCCTGCTATACGAAAGCCCCATCCAGCCCTGTGCCACCCGGGGGGTTCCAGGGTGCTGAGATGGCTGACGTTTTGCTCCGCTCACGACGGTCACCGCGCCATGCAAGAACGGACCAAAAACAGGCCAAAACAGCCCAAAAACGGGCCAAAACTGGCCATTTTTGGCTGAGCGAGCGAGCGGTGAGCGGCGAACAGCGAGCGAAGCGAGAGGCAGCACCGTCCCTGCTATACGAAAGCCCCATCCAGCCCTGTGCCACCCGGGGGGTTCCAGGGTGCTGAGATGGCTGACGTTTTGCTCCGCTCACGACGGTCGCCGTGCCACGCAAGAACGGACCA
>NW_027021120.1:0-2500 GCF_036884655.1 Musa acuminata AAA Group
GGTAGATTGTACAGGCAACACACGCATCTCCATTCAAATAGAGTGCCATTGAAGAGACTTGCAGCGTCGATGGTCAACTGCACAATAGCAGGGAGCCCACCGCGGCATACAAATCCATCACCGCTCACATGCCGACACAGTTACCCCATCGGACAACCCGTCGCCAACCACGAGTAACAAAGACTCAAGTGGCCGATCAAACAAGGCAATCGACGACAAGACACCGCCGTGCACGAAGAAGTACAAAGCAAGGCATTTTTGGCCACACAAGGAAGAAGAAGATTTGAAGCGAAGCAAAAATGGCCCAGAAACAGGCCCAAACAGCCCAAAAACGGGCCAAAACTGGCCATTTTTGGCTGCACGAGCGAGCGGGGAGCAGCGGACAGCGAGCGAAGCGAGAGGCAGCACCGTCCCTGCTATACGAAAGCCCCATCCAGCCCTGTGCCACCCGGGAGGTTCCAAGGTGTTGAGATGGCTGACATTTTGCTCCGCTAACGACGGTCGCCGCGCCACGCAAGAACAGCCCAAAAAGGGCCAAAACAGCCCAAAGAGGGGCCAAAACTGGCCATTTTTGGCTGCGCGAGCAAGCGGCGAGCGACGGACAGCAAGCAAAGCGAGAGGCAGCACAGTCCCTGCTATACGAAAGCCCCATCCAGCCCTGTGCCACCCGGGGGGTTCCAGGGTGCTGAGATGGCTGACATTTTGCTCCGCTCACGACGGTCACCGCGCAACGCAAGAACAGGCCAAAAACTTGCCAAAACGGCCCAAAAACGGGCCAAAACTGGCCATTTTTGGCTGCGCGAGCGAGCGGCGAACAGCGAGCGAAGCGAGAGGCAGCACCGTCCCTGCTATACGAAAGCCCCATCCAGCCCTGTGCCACCCGGGGGGTTCCAGGGTGCTGAGATGGCTGACATTTTGCTCCGCTCACGACGGTCACCGCGCGACGCAAGAACAGCCCAAAAACAGGCCAAAACGGCCCAAAAACGGGCCAAAACTGGCCATTTTTGGCTGCGCGAGCGAGCGGAGAGCGGCGGACAGCGAGCTAAGCGAGAGGCAGCACCGTCCCTGCTATACGAAAGCCCCATCCAGCCCTGTGCCACCCGGGGGGTTCCAGGGTGCTGAGATGGCTGACATTTTGCTCCGCTCACGACGGTCACCGCGCGACGCAAGAACAGCCCAAAAACAGGCCAAAACGGCCCAAAAACGGGCCAAAACTGGCCATTTTTGGCTGCGCGAGCGAGCAGCGAGCGGCGGACAGCGAGCGAAGCGAGAGGCATCACCGTCCCTGCTATACGAAAGCCCCATCCAGCCCTGTGCCACCCGGGGGGTTCCAGGGTGCTGAGATGGCTGACATTTTGCTCCGCTCAAGATGGTCACCGCGCAACGCAAAAAACAGGCCAAAAACTGGCCAAAACGGGCCAAAACTGGCCATTTTTGGCTGCGCGAGCGAGCGGCGAGCGGCGGACAGCGAGCGAAGCGAGAGGCAGCACCGTCCCTGCTATACGAAAGCCCCATCCAGCCCTGTGCCACCCGGGGGGTTCCAGGGTGCTGAGATGGCTGACATTTTGCTCCGCTCACGACGGTCACCGCGCGACGCAAGAACAGGCCAAAAACTGGCCAAAACGGCCCAAAAACGGGCCAAAACTGGCCATTTTTGGCTGCGCGAGCGAGCGGCGAGCGGCGGACAACGAGCGAAGCGAGAGGCAGCACCATCCCTGCTATACGAAAGCCCCATCCAGCCCTGTGCCACCCGGGGGGTTCCAGGGTGCTGAGATGGCTGACATTTTGCTCCGCTCACGACGGTCACCGCGCGACGCAAGAACAGCCCAAAAACAGGCCAAAACGGCCCAAAAACGGGACAAAACTGGCCATTTTTGGCTGCGCGAGCGAGCGGCGAGCGGCGGACAGCGAGCTAAGCGAGAGGCAGCACCGTCCCTGCTATACGAAAGCCCCATCCAGCCCTGTGCCACCCGGGGGGTTCCAGGGTGCTGAGATGGCTGACATTTTGCTCCGCTCACGACGGTCACCGCGCGACGCAAGAACAGGCCAAAAACAGGCCAAAACGGCCCAAAAACGGGCCAAAACTGGCCATTTTTGGCTGCGTGAGCGAGCAGCGAGCGGCGGACAGCGAGCGAAGCGAGAGGCATCACCGTCCCTGCTATACGAAAGCCCCATCCAGCCCTGTGCCACCCGGGGGGTTCCAGGGTGCTGAGATGGCTGACATTTTGCTCCGCTCAAGATGGTCACCGCGCAACGCAAAAACAGGCCAAAAACTGGCCAAAACGGGCCAAAACTGGCCATTTTTGGCTGCGCGAGCGAGCGGCGAGCGGCGAACAGCGAGCGAAGCGAGAGGCAGCACCGTCCCTGCTATACGAAAGCCCCATCCAGCCCTGTGCCACCCGGGGGGTTCCAGGGTGCTGAGATGGCTGACATTTTGCTCCGCTCACGACGGTCACCGCGCGACGCAAGAACAGGCCAAAAACTGGCCAAAACGGCCCAA
>NW_027021120.1:12500-15000 GCF_036884655.1 Musa acuminata AAA Group
CACCGTCCCTGCTATACGAAAGCCCCATCCAGCCCTGTGCCACCCGGGGGGTTCCAGGGTGCTGAGATGGCTGACATTTTGCTCCGCTCACGACGGTCACCGCGCGACGCAAGAACAGGCCAAAAACTGGCCAAAACGGCCCAAAAACGGGCCAAAACTGGCCATTTTTGGCTGCGCGAGCGAGCGGCGAGCGGCGGACAACGAGCGAAGCGAGAGGCAGCACCATCCCTGCTATACGAAAGCCCCATCCAGCCCTGTGCCACCCGGGGGGTTCCAGGGTGCTGAGATGGCTGACATTTTGCTCCGCTCACGACGGTCACCGCGCGACGCAAGAACAGCCCAAAAACAGGCCAAAACGGCCCAAAAACGGGACAAAACTGGCCATTTTTGGCTGCGCGAGCGAGCGGCGAGCGGCGGACAGCGAGCTAAGCGAGAGGCAGCACCGTCCCTGCTATACGAAAGCCCCATCCAGCCCTGTGCCACCCGGGGGGTTCCAGGGTGCTGAGATGGCTGACATTTTGCTCCGCTCACGACGGTCACCGCGCGACGCAAGAACAGGCCAAAAACAGGCCAAAACGGCCCAAAAACGGGCCAAAACTGGCCATTTTTGGCTGCGTGAGCGAGCAGCGAGCGGCGGACAGCGAGCGAAGCGAGAGGCATCACCGTCCCTGCTATACGAAAGCCCCATCCAGCCCTGTGCCACCCGGGGGGTTCCAGGGTGCTGAGATGGCTGACATTTTGCTCCGCTCAAGATGGTCACCGCGCAACGCAAAAACAGGCCAAAAACTGGCCAAAACGGGCCAAAACTGGCCATTTTTGGCTGCGCGAGCGAGCGGCGAGCGGCGAACAGCGAGCGAAGCGAGAGGCAGCACCGTCCCTGCTATACGAAAGCCCCATCCAGCCCTGTGCCACCCGGGGGGTTCCAGGGTGCTGAGATGGCTGACATTTTGCTCCGCTCACGACGGTCACCGCGCGACGCAAGAACAGGCCAAAAACTGGCCAAAACGGCCCAAAAACGGGCCAAAACTGGCCATTTTTGGCTGCGCGAGCGAGCGGCGAGCGGCGGACAGCGAGCGAAGCGAGAGGCAGCACCGTCCCTGCTATACGAAAGCCCCATCCAGCCCTGTGCCACCCGGGGGGTTCCAGGGTGCTGAGATGGCTGACATTTTGCTCCGCTCACGACGGTCACCGCGCGACGCAAGAACAGCCCAAAAACAGGCCAAAACGGCCCAAAAACGGGACAAAACTGGCCATTTTTGGCTCTGCGCGAGCGAGCGGCGAGCGGCGGACAGCGAGCGAAGCGAGAGGCAGCACCGTCCCTGCTATACGAAAGCCCCATCCAGCCCTGTGCCACCCGGGGGGTTCCAGGGTGCTGAGATGGCTGACATTTTGCTCCGCTCACGACGGTCACCGCGCGACGCAAGAACAGCCCAAAAACAGGCCAAAACGGCCCAAAAACGGGCCAAAACTGGCCATTTTTGGCTGCGCGAGCGAGCAGCGAGCGGCGGACAGCGAGCGAAGCGAGAGGCATCACCGTCCCTGCTATACGAAAGCCCCATCCAGCCCTGTGCCACCCGGGGGGTTCCAGGGTGCTGAGATGGCTGACATTTTGCTCCGCTCAAGATGGTCACCGCGCAACGCAAAAACAGGCCAAAAACTGGCCAAAACGGGCCAAAACTGGCCATTTTTGGCTGCGCGAGCGAGCGGCGAGCGGCGAACAGCGAGCGAAGCGAGAGGCAGCACCGTCCCTGCTATACGAAAGCCCCATCCAGCCCTGTGCCACCCGGGGGGTTCCAGGGTGCTGAGATGGCTGACATTTTGCTCCGCTCACGACGGTCACCGCGCGACGCAAGAACAGGCCAAAAACTGGCCAAAACGGCCCAAAAACGGGCCAAAACTGGCCATTTTTGGCTGCGCGAGCGAGCGGCGAGCGGCGGACAGCGAGCGAAGCGAGAGGCAGCACCGTCCCTGCTATACGAAAGCCCCATCCAGCCCTGTGCCACCCGGGGGGTTCCAGGGTGCTGAGATGGCTGACATTTTGCTCCGCTCACGACGGTCACCGCGCGACGCAAGAACAGGCCAAAAACTGGCCAAAACGGCCCAAAAACGGGACAAAACTGGCCATTTTTGGCTGCGCGAGGGAGCGGCGAGCGGCGGACAGCGAGCGAAGCGAGAGGCAGCACCGTCCCTGCTATACGAAAGCCCCATCCAGCCCTGTGCCACCCGGGGGGTTCCAGGGTGCTGAGATGGCTGACATTTTGCTCCGCTCAAGACGGTCACCGCGCAACGCAAAAACAGGCCAAAAACTGGCCAAAACGGCCCAAAAACGGGCCAAAACTGGCCATTTTTGGCTGGGCAAGCGAGCGGCGAGCGGCGGACAGCGAGCGAAGCGAGAGGCAGCACCTTCCCTGCTATACGAAAGCCCCATCCAGCCCTGTGCCACCCGGGGGGTTCCAGGGTGCTGAGATGGCTGACATTTTGCTCCGCTCAAGACGGTCAC
>NW_027021121.1:0-2500 GCF_036884655.1 Musa acuminata AAA Group
AAGCATATGACTACTGGCAGGATCAACCAGGTAGCACGTCCTCTACGACGCCAAGCCCAACATGCCGACCCATTACCACAAGGGAAAGGGGGGCAACGATGGGAAGGCCGTCATCCGTCGAAGGGCGACTAAGAAAGCCAACCAATCATGTGCCAAGAGTCCAAAGACCCATGGTACATTCTTATCCACTGCATCCAAGAGCACTCACGTGAACACTGGAGCCACTCGAGACGAGAGGTCTGAGATATGCCATCGTTCGAGGACACACAAGGTGCACGGACATCGACACTTCTCATTCATATAGGACATGAGAAGTGGATAAGCGAGGTAAACAATGTCTATTTCCAAAGGAACTAGATAGATTGTACAGGCAACACACGCATCTCCGTTCAAACAGAGTGTCATTGAAGAGACTTGCAACGTCGGTGGTCAACTGCACAATAGCAGGGAGCCCACCGCGGCATACAAATCTATCACCGCTCACATGCCGACACAGTCACCCCATCGGACAGCCCGTCGCCAACCACGAGTAACAAAGACTCAAGTGGCCGATCAAACAAGGCAATCGACGACAAGACACCGCCGTGCACGAAGAAGTACAAAGCAAGGCATTATTGGCCACACAAGGAAGAAGAAGATTTCAAGCGAAGCAAAAATGGCCCAGAAACAGGCCAAAACAGCCCAAAAACGGGCCAAAACAGGCCATTTTTGGCTGCGCGAGCAAGCGACGAGATGCGGACAGCGAGCGAAGCGAGAGGCAGCACCATCCCTGCTATACAAAAGCCCCATCCAGCCCTGTGCCACCTGGGGGGTTCCAGGGTGCTGAGATGGCTGACGTTTTGCTCCACTCTCGACGGTCACCGCGCAAAGCAAGAACAGGCCAAAAACTGGCCAAAACGGCCCAAAAACGGGCCAAAACTGGCCATTTTTGGCTGCGCGAGCGAGCGGCGAGCGGCGGACAGCGAGCGAAGCGAGAGGCAGCACCGTCCCTGCTATACGAAAGCCCCATCCAGCCCTGTGCCACCCGGGGGGTTCCAGGGTGCTGAGATGGCTGACGTTTTGCTCCGCTCTCGACGGTCACCGCGCAACGCAAGAACAGGCCAAAAACTGGCCAAAACGGCCCAAAAACGGGCCAAAACTGGCCATTTTTGGCTGCGCGAGCGAGCGGCGAGCGGCGGACAGCGAGCGAAGCGAGAGGCAGCACCGTCCCTGCTATACGAAAGCCCCATCCAGCCCTGTGCCACCCGGGGGGTTCCAGGGTGCTGAGATGGCTGACGTTTTGCTCCGCTCTCGACGGTCACCGCGCAACGCAAGAACAGGCCAAAAACTGGCCAAAACGGCCCAAAAACGGGCCAAAACTGGCCATTTTTGGCTGCGCGAGCGAGCGGCGAGCGGCGGACAGCGAGCGAAGCGAGAGGCAGCACCGTCCCTGCTATACGAAAGCCCCATCCAGCCCTGTGCCACCCGGGGGGTTCCAGGGTGCTGAGATGGCTGACATTTTGCTCCGCTCACGACGGTCGCCGCGGCACACAAGAACAGCCCAAAAACAGGCCAAAACAGCCCAAAAACGGGCCAAAACTGGCCATTTTTGGCTGCGCGAGCGAGCAGCGAGCGGCGGACAGCGAGCGAAGCGAGAGGCAGCACCGTCCCTGCTATACGAAAGCCCCATCCAGCCCTGTGCCACCCGGGGGGTTCCAGGGTGCTGAGATGGCTGACGTTTTGCTCCGCTCACGACGGTCGCCGCGGCACGCAAGAACAGGCCAAAAACTGGCCAAAACAGCCCAAAAACGGGCCAAAACTGGCCATTTTTTGCTGCGCGAGCGAGCGGAGAGCGGCGAACAGCGAGCGAAGCGCGAGGCAGCACCGTCCCTGCTATACGAAAGCCCCATCCAGCCCTGTGCCACCCGGGGGGTTCCAGGGTGCTGAGATGGCTGACATTTTGCTCCGCTCACGACGGTCACCGCGCCACACAAGAACAGCCCAAAAACAGGCCAAAACAGCCCAAAAACGGGCCAAAACTGGCCATTTTTGGCTGCGCGAGCGAGCGGCGAGCGGCGAACAGCGAGCGAAGCGAGAGGCAGCACCGTCCCTGCTATACGAAAGCCCCATCCAGCCCTGTGCCACCCGGGGGGTTCCAGGGTGCTGAGATGGCTGACGTTTTGCTCCGCTCACGACGGTCACCGCACCACGCAAGAACAGGCCAAAAACTGGCCAAAACAGCCCAAAAACGGGCCAAAACTGGCCATTTTTGGCTGCGCGAGCGAGCGGCGAGCGGCGAACAGCGAGCGAAGCGAGAGGCAGCACCGTCCCTGCTATACGAAAGCCCCATCCAGCCCTGTGCCACCCGGGGGGTTCCAGGGTGCTGAGATGGCTGACGTTTTGCTCCGCTCTCGACGGTCACCGCGCAATGCAAGAACAGGCCAAAAACTGGCCAAAACGGCCCAAAAACGGGCCAAAACTGGCCATTTTTGGCTGCGCGAGCGGCGAGCGGCGGACAGCG
>NW_027021121.1:12500-15000 GCF_036884655.1 Musa acuminata AAA Group
GAGAGGCAGCACCGTCCCTGCTATACGAAAGCCCCATCCAGCCCTGTGCCACCCGGGGGGTTCCAGGGTGCTGAGATGGCTGACGTTTTGCTCCGCTCTCGACGGTCACCGCGCAACGCAAGAACAGGCCAAAAACTGGCCAAAACGGCCCAAAAACGGGCCAAAACTGGCCATTTTTGGCTGCGCGAGCGAGCGGCGAGCGGCGGACAGCGAGCGAAGCGAGAGGCAGCACCGTCCCTGCTATACGAAAGCCCCATCCAGCCCTGTGCCACCCGGGGGGTTCCAGGGTGCTGAGATGGCTGACATTTTGCTCCGCTCACGACGGTCGCCGCGGCACACAAGAACAGCCCAAAAACAGGCCAAAACAGCCCAAAAACGGGCCAAAACTGGCCATTTTTGGCTGCGCGAGCGAGCAGCGAGCGGCGGACAGCGAGCGAAGCGAGAGGCAGCACCGTCCCTGCTATACGAAAGCCCCATCCAGCCCTGTGCCACCCGGGGGGTTCCAGGGTGCTGAGATGGCTGACGTTTTGCTCCGCTCACGACGGTCGCCGCGGCACGCAAGAACAGGCCAAAAACTGGCCAAAACAGCCCAAAAACGGGCCAAAACTGGCCATTTTTTGCTGCGCGAGCGAGCGGAGAGCGGCGAACAGCGAGCGAAGCGCGAGGCAGCACCGTCCCTGCTATACGAAAGCCCCATCCAGCCCTGTGCCACCCGGGGGGTTCCAGGGTGCTGAGATGGCTGACATTTTGCTCCGCTCACGACGGTCACCGCGCCACACAAGAACAGCCCAAAAACAGGCCAAAACAGCCCAAAAACGGGCCAAAACTGGCCATTTTTGGCTGCGCGAGCGAGCGGCGAGCGGCGAACAGCGAGCGAAGCGAGAGGCAGCACCGTCCCTGCTATACGAAAGCCCCATCCAGCCCTGTGCCACCCGGGGGGTTCCAGGGTGCTGAGATGGCTGACGTTTTGCTCCGCTCACGACGGTCACCGCACCACGCAAGAACAGGCCAAAAACTGGCCAAAACAGCCCAAAAACGGGCCAAAACTGGCCATTTTTGGCTGCGCGAGCGAGCGGCGAGCGGCGAACAGCGAGCGAAGCGAGAGGCAGCACCGTCCCTGCTATACGAAAGCCCCATCCAGCCCTGTGCCACCCGGGGGGTTCCAGGGTGCTGAGATGGCTGACGTTTTGCTCCGCTCTCGACGGTCACCGCGCAATGCAAGAACAGGCCAAAAACTGGCCAAAACGGCCCAAAAACGGGCCAAAACTGGCCATTTTTGGCTGCGCGAGCGGCGAGCGGCGGACAGCGAGCGAAGCGAGAGGCAGCACCGTCCCTGCTATACGAAAGCCCCATCCAGCCCTGTGCCACCCGGGGGGTTCCAGGGTGCTGAGATGGCTGACGTTTTGCTCCGCTCTCGACGGTCACCGCGCAATGCAAGAACAGGCCAAAAACTGGCCAAAACGGCCCAAAAACGGGCCAAAACTGGCCATTTTTGGCTGCGCGAGCGAGCGGCGAGCGGCGGACAGCGAGCGAAGCGAGAGGCAGCACCGTCCCTGCTATACGAAAGCCCCATCCAGCCCTGTGCCACCCGGGGGGTTCCAGGGTGCTGAGATGGCTGACGTTTTGCTCCGCTCTCGACGGTCACCGCGCAATGCAAGAACAGGCCAAAAACTGGCCAAAACGGCCCAAAAACGGGCCAAAACTGGCCATTTTTGGCTGCACGAGCGAGCGGCGAGCGGCGGACAGCGAGCGAAGCGAGAGGCAGCACCGTCCCTGCTATACGAAAGCCCCATCCAGCCCTGTGCCACCCGGGGGGTTCCAGGGTGCTGAGATGGCTGACGTTTTGCTCCGCTCTCGACGGTCACCGCGCAATGCAAGAACAGGCCAAAAACTGGCCAAAACGGCCCAAAAACGGGCCAAAACTGGCCATTTTTGGCTGCACGAGCGAGCGGCGAGCGGCGGACAGCGAGCGAAGCGAGAGGCAGCACCGTCCCTGCTATACGAAAGCCCCATCCAGCCCTGTGCCACCCGGGGGGTTCCAGGGTGCTGAGATGGCTGACGTTTTGCTCCGCTCTCGACGGTCACCGCGCAATGCAAGAACAGGCCAAAAACTGGCCAAAACGGCCCAAAAACGGGCCAAAACTGGCCATTTTTGGCTGCACGAGCGAGCGGCGAGCGGCGGACAGCGAGCGAAGCGAGAGGCAGCACCGTCCCTGCTATACGAAAGCCCCATCCAGCCCTGTGCCACCCGGGGGGTTCCAGGGTGCTGAGATGGCTGACGTTTTGCTCCGCTCTCGACGGTCACCGCGCAATGCAAGAACAGGCCAAAAACTGGCCAAAACGGCCCAAAAACGGGCCAAAACTGGCCATTTTTGGCTGCACGAGCGAGCGGCGAGCGGCGGACAGCGAGCGAAGCGAGAGGCAGCACCGTCCCTGCTATACGAAAGCCCCATCCAGCCCTGTGCCACCCGGGGGGTTCCAGGGTGCTGAGATGGCTGAC
>NW_027021122.1:0-2500 GCF_036884655.1 Musa acuminata AAA Group
TGTCCGCCGCTCGCCGCTCGCTCGTGCAGCCAAAAATGGCCAGTTTTGGCCCGTTTTTGGGCCGTTTTGGCCAGTTTTTGGCCTGTTCTTGCATTGCGCGGTGACCGTCGAGAGCGGAGCAAAACGTCAGCCATCTCAGCACCCTGGAACCCCCCGGGTGGCACAGGGCTGGATGGGGCTTTCGTATAGCAGGGACGGTGCTGCCTCTCGCTTCGCTCGCTGTCCGCCGCTCGCCGCTCGCTCGTGCAGCCAAAAATGGCGAGTTTTGGCCCGTTTTTGGGCCGTTTTGGCCAGTTTTTGGCCTGTTCTTGCATTGCGCGGTGACCGTCGAGAGCGGAGCAAAACGTCAGCCATCTCAGCACCCTGGAACCCCCCGGGTGGCACAGGGCTGGATGGGGCTTTCGTATAGCAGGGACGGTGCTGCCTCTCGCTTCGCTCGCTGTCCGCCGCTCGCCGCTCGCTCGTGCAGCCAAAAATGGCCAGTTTTGGCCCGTTTTTGGGCCGTTTTGGCCAGTTTTTGGCCTGTTCTTGCATTGCGCGGTGACCGTCGAGAGCGGAGCAAAACGTCAGCCATCTCAGCACCCTGGAACCCCCCGGGTGGCACAGGGCTGGATGGGGCTTTCGTATAGCAGGGACGGTGCTGCCTCTCGCTTCGCTCGCTGTCCGCCGCTCGCCGCTCGCTCGTGCAGCCAAAAATGGCCAGTTTTGGCCCGTTTTTGGGCCGTTTTGGCCAGTTTTTGGCCTGTTCTTGCATTGCGCGGTGACCGTCGAGAGCGGAGCAAAACGTCAGCCATCTCAGCACCCTGGAACCCCCCGGGTGGCACAGGGCTGGATGGGGCTTTCGTATAGCAGGGACGGTGCTGCCTCTCGCTTCGCTCGCTGTCCGCCGCTCGCCGCTCGCTCGTGCAGCCAAAAATGGCCAGTTTTGGCCCGTTTTTGGGCCGTTTTGGCCAGTTTTTGGCCTGTTCTTGCATTGCGCGGTGACCGTCGAGAGCGGAGCAAAACGTCAGCCATCTCAGCACCCTGGAACCCCCCGGGTGGCACAGGGCTGGATGGGGCTTTCGTATAGCAGGGACGGTGCTGCCTCTCGCTTCGCTCGCTGTCCGCCGCTCGCCGCTCGCTCGTGCAGCCAAAAATGGCCAGTTTTGGCCCGTTTTTGGGCCGTTTTGGCCAGTTTTTGGCCTGTTCTTGCATTGCGCGGTGACCGTCGAGAGCGGAGCAAAACGTCAGCCATCTCAGCACCCTGGAACCCCCCGGGTGGCACAGGGCTGGATGGGGCTTTCGTATAGCAGGGACGGTGCTGCCTCTCGCTTCGCTCGCTGTCCGCCGCTCGCCGCTCGCTCGCGCAGCCAAAAATGGCCAGTTTTGGCCCGTTTTTGGGCCGTTTTGGCCAGTTTTTGGCCTGTTCTTGCATTGCGCGGTGACCGTCGAGAGCGGAGCAAAACGTCAGCCATCTCAGCACCCTGGAACCCCCCGGGTGGCACAGGGCTGGATGGGGCTTTCGTATAGCAGGGACGGTGCTGCCTCTCGCTTCGCTCGCTGTCCGCCGCTCGCCGCTCGCTCGTGCAGCCAAAAATGGCCAGATTTTGGCCCGTTTTTGGGCCGTTTTGGCCAGTTTTTGGCCTGTTCTTGCATTGCGCGGTGACCGTCGAGAGCGGAGCAAAACGTCAGCCATCTCAGCACCCTGGAACCCCCCGGGTGGCACAGGGCTGGATGGGGCTTTCGTATAGCAGGGACGGTGCTGCCTCTCGCTTCGCTCGCTGTCCGCCGCTCGCCGCTCGCTCGTGCAGCCAAAAATGGCCAGTTTTGGCCCGTTTTTGGGCCGTTTTGGCCAGTTTTTGGCCTGTTCTTGCATTGCGCGGTGACCGTCGAGAGCGGAGCAAAACGTCAGCCATCTCAGCACCCTGGAACCCCCCGGGTGGCACAGGGCTGGATGGGGCTTTCGTATAGCAGGGACGGTGCTGCCTCTCGCTTCGCTCGCTGTCCGCCGCTCGCCGCTCGCTCGTGCAGCCAAAAATGGCCAGTTTTGGCCCGTTTTTGGGCCGTTTTGGCCAGTTTTTGGCCTGTTCTTGCATTGCGCGGTGACCGTCGAGAGCGGAGCAAAACGTCAGCCATCTCAGCACCCTGGAACCCCCCGGGTGGCACAGGGCTGGATGGGGCTTTCGTATAGCAGGGACGGTGCTGCCTCTCGCTTCGCTCGCTGTCCGCCGCTCGCCGCTCGCTCGCGCAGCCAAAAATGGCCAGTTTTGGCCCGTTTTTGGGCCGTTTTGGCCAGTTTTTGGCCTGTTCTTGCATTGCGCGGTGACCGTCGAGAGCGGAGCAAAACGTCAGCCATCTCAGCACCCTGGAACCCCCCGGGTGGCACAGGGCTGGATGGGGCTTTCGTATAGCAGGGACGGTGCTGCCTCTCGCTTCGCTCGCTGTCCGCCGCTCGCCGCTCGCGCAGCCAAAAATGGCCAGTTTTGGCCCGTTTTTGGGCCGTTTTGGCCAGTTTTTGGCC
>NW_027021122.1:12500-17500 GCF_036884655.1 Musa acuminata AAA Group
CATTGCGCGGTGACCGTCGAGAGCGGAGCAAAACGTCAGCCATCTCAGCACCCTGGAACCCCCCGGGTGGCACAGGGCTGGATGGGGCTTTCGTATAGCAGGGACGGTGCTGCCTCTCGCTTCGCTCGCTGTCCGCCGCTCGCCGCTCGCTCGTGCAGCCAAAAATGGCCAGTTTTGGCCCGTTTTTGGGCCGTTTTGGCCAGTTTTTGGCCTGTTCTTGCATTGCGCGGTGACCGTCGAGAGCGGAGCAAAACGTCAGCCATCTCAGCACCCTGGAACCCCCCGGGTGGCACAGGGCTGGATGGGGCTTTCGTATAGCAGGGACGGTGCTGCCTCTCGCTTCGCTCGCTGTCCGCCGCTCGCCGCTCGCTCGTGCAGCCAAAAATGGCCAGTTTTGGCCCGTTTTTGGGCCGTTTTGGCCAGTTTTTGGCCTGTTCTTGCATTGCGCGGTGACCGTCGAGAGCGGAGCAAAACGTCAGCCATCTCAGCACCCTGGAACCCCCCGGGTGGCACAGGGCTGGATGGGGCTTTCGTATAGCAGGGACGGTGCTGCCTCTCGCTTCGCTCGCTGTCCGCCGCTCGCCGCTCGCTCGTGCAGCCAAAAATGGCCAGTTTTGGCCCGTTTTTGGGCCGTTTTGGCCAGTTTTTGGCCTGTTCTTGCATTGCGCGGTGACCGTCGAGAGCGGAGCAAAACGTCAGCCATCTCAGCACCCTGGAACCCCCCGGGTGGCACAGGGCTGGATGGGGCTTTCGTATAGCAGGGACGGTGCTGCCTCTCGCTTCGCTCGCTGTCCGCCGCTCGCCGCTCGCTCGTGCAGCCAAAAATGGCCAGTTTTGGCCCGTTTTTGGGCCGTTTTGGCCAGTTTTTGGCCTGTTCTTGCATTGCGCGGTGACCGTCGAGAGCGGAGCAAAACGTCAGCCATCTCAGCACCCTGGAACCCCCCGGGTGGCACAGGGCTGGATGGGGCTTTCGTATAGCAGGGACGGTGCTGCCTCTCGCTTCGCTCGCTGTCCGCCGCTCGCCGCTCGCTCGTGCAGCCAAAAATGGCCAGTTTTGGCCCGTTTTTGGGCCGTTTTGGCCAGTTTTTGGCCTGTTCTTGCATTGCGCGGTGACCGTCGAGAGCGGAGCAAAACGTCAGCCATCTCAGCACCCTGGAACCCCCCGGGTGGCACAGGGCTGGATGGGGCTTTCGTATAGCAGGGACGGTGCTGCCTCTCGCTTCGCTCGCTGTCCGCCGCTCGCCGCTCGCTCGTGCAGCCAAAAATGGCCAGTTTTGGCCCGTTTTTGGGCCGTTTTGGCCAGTTTTTGGCCTGTTCTTGCATTGCGCGGTGACCGTCGAGAGCGGAGCAAAACGTCAGCCATCTCAGCACCCTGGAACCCCCCGGGTGGCACAGGGCTGGATGGGGCTTTCGTATAGCAGGGACGGTGCTGCCTCTCGCTTCGCTCGCTGTCCGCCGCTCGCCGCTCGCTCGTGCAGCCAAAAATGGCCAGTTTTGGCCCGTTTTTGGGCCGTTTTGGCCAGTTTTTGGCCTGTTCTTGCATTGCGCGGTGACCGTCGAGAGCGGAGCAAAACGTCAGCCATCTCAGCACCCTGGAACCCCCCGGGTGGCACAGGGCTGGATGGGGCTTTCGTATAGCAGGGACGGTGCTGCCTCTCGCTTCGCTCGCTGTCCGCCGCTCGCCGCTCGCTCGTGCAGCCAAAAATGGCCAGTTTTGGCCCGTTTTTGGGCCGTTTTGGCCAGTTTTTGGCCTGTTCTTGCATTGCGCGGTGACCGTCGAGAGCGGAGCAAAACGTCAGCCATCTCAGCACCCTGGAACCCCCCGGGTGGCACAGGGCTGGATGGGGCTTTCGTATAGCAGGGACGGTGCTGCCTCTCGCTTCGCTCGCTGTCCGCCGCTCGCCGCTCGCTCGCGCAGCCAAAAATGGCCAGTTTTGGCCCGTTTTTGGGCCGTTTTGGCCAGTTTTTGGCCTGTTCTTGCATTGCGCGGTGACCGTCGAGAGCGGAGCAAAACGTCAGCCATCTCAGCACCCTGGAACCCCCCGGGTGGCACAGGGCTGGATGGGGCTTTCGTATAGCAGGGACGGTGCTGCCTCTCGCTTCGCTCGCTGTCCGCCGCTCGCCGCTCGCTCGTGCAGCCAAAAATGGCCAGTTTTGGCCCGTTTTTGGGCCGTTTTGGCCAGTTTTTGGCCTGTTCTTGCATTGCGCGGTGACCGTCGAGAGCGGAGCAAAACGTCAGCCATCTCAGCACCCTGGAACCCCCCGGGTGGCACAGGGCTGGATGGGGCTTTCGTATAGCAGGGACGGTGCTGCCTCTCGCTTCGCTCGCTGTCCGCCGCTCGCCGCTCGCTCGTGCAGCCAAAAATGGCCAGTTTTGGCCCGTTTTTGGGCCGTTTTGGCCAGTTTTTGGCCTGTTCTTGCATTGCGCGGTGACCGTCGAGAGCGGAGCAAACGGAGCAAAACGTCAGCCATCTCAGCACCCTGGAACCCCCCGGGTGGCACAGGGCTGGATGGGGCTTTCGTATAGCAGGGACGGTGCTGCCTCTCGCTTCGCTCGCTGTCCGCCGCTCGCCGCTCGCTCGTGCAGCCAAAAATGGCCAGTTTTGGCCCTTTTTTGGGCCGTTTTGGCCAGTTTTTGGCCTGTTCTTGCATTGCGCGGTGACCGTCGAGAGCGGAGCAAAACGTCAGCCATCTCAGCACCCTGGAACCCCCCGGGTGGCACAGGGCTGGATGGGGCTTTCGTATAGCAGGGACGGTGCTGCCTCTCGCTTCGCTCGCTGTCCGCCGCTCGCCGCTCGCTCGCGCAGCCAAAAATGGCCAGTTTTGGCCCGTTTTTGGGCCGTTTTGGCCAGTTTTTGGCCTGTTCTTGCATTGCGCGGTGACCGTCGAGAGCGGAGCAAAACGTCAGCCATCTCAGCACCCTGGAACCCCCCGGGTGGCACAGGGCTGGATGGGGCTTTCGTATAGCAGGGACGGTGCTGCCTCTCGCTTCGCTCGCTGTCCGCCGCTCGCCGCTCGCTCGTGCAGCCAAAAATGGCCAGTTTTGGCCCGTTTTTGGGCCGTTTTGGCCAGTTTTTGGCCTGTTCTTGCATTGCGCGGTGACCGTCGAGAGCGGAGCAAAACGTCAGCCATCTCAGCACCCTGGAACCCCCCCGGGTGGCACAGGGCTGGATGGGGCTTTCGTATAGCAGGGACGGTGCTGCCTCTCGCTTCGCTCGCTGTCCGCCGCTCGCCGCTCGCTCGTGCAGCCAAAAATGGCCAGTTTTGGCCCGTTTTTGGGCCGTTTTGGCCAGTTTTTGGCCTGTTCTTGCATTGCGCGGTGACCGTCGAGAGCGGAGCAAAACGTCAGCCATCTCAGCACCCTGGAACCCCCCGGGTGGCACAGGGCTGGATGGGGCTTTCGTATAGCAGGGACGGTGCTGCCTCTCGCTTCGCTCGCTGTCCGCCGCTCGCCGCTCGCTCGTGCAGCCAAAAATGGCCAGTTTTGGCCCGTTTTTGGGCCGTTTTGGCCAGTTTTTGGCCTGTTCTTGCATTGCGCGGTGACCGTCGAGAGCGGAGCAAAACGTCAGCCATCTCAGCACCCTGGAACCCCCCGGGTGGCACAGGGCTGGATGGGGCTTTCGTATAGCAGGGACGGTGCTGCCTCTCGCTTCGCTCGCTGTCCGCCGCTCGCCGCTCGCTCGCGCAGCCAAAAATGGCCAGTTTTGGGCCCGTTTTTGGGCCGTTTTGGCCAGTTCTTTGGCCTGTTCTTGCATTGCGCGGTGACCGTCGAGAGCGGAGCAAAACGTCAGCCATCTCAGCACCCTGGAACCCCCCGGGTGGCACAGGGCTGGATGGGGCTTTCGTATAGCAGGGACGGTGCTGCCTCTCGCTTCGCTCGCTGTCCGCCGCTCGCCGCTCGCTCGTGCAGCCAAAAATGGCCAGTTTTGGCCCGTTTTTGGGCCGTTTTGGCCAGTTTTTGGCCTGTTCTTGCATTGCGCGGTGACCGTCGAGAGCGGAGCAAAACGTCAGCCATCTCAGCACCCTGGAACCCCCCGGGTGGCACAGGGCTGGATGGGGCTTTCGTATAGCAGGGACGGTGCTGCCTCTCGCTTCGCTCGCTGTCCGCCGCTCGCCGCTCGCTCGTGCAGCCAAAAATGGCCAGTTTTGGCCCGTTTTTGGGCCGTTTTGGCCAGTTTTTGGCCTGTTCTTGCATTGCGCGGTGACCGTCGAGAGCGGAGCAAAACGTCAGCCATCTCAGCACCCTGGAACCCCCCGGGTGGCACAGGGCTGGATGGGGCTTTCGTATAGCAGGGACGGTGCTGCCTCTCGCTTCGCTCGCTGTCCGCCGCTCGCCGCTCGCTCGTGCAGCCAAAAATGGCCAGTTTTGGCCCGTTTTTGGGCCGTTTTGGCCAGTTTTTGGCCTGTTCTTGCATTGCGCGGTGACCGTCGAGAGCGGAGCAAAACGTCAGCCATCTCAGCACCCTGGAACCCCCCGGGTGGCACAGGGCTGGATGGGGCTTTCGTATAGCAGGGACGGTGCTGCCTCTCGCTTCGCTCGCTGTCCGCCGCTCGCCGCTCGCTCGCGCAGCCAAAAATGGCCAGTTTTGGCCCGTTTTTGGGCCGTTTTGGCCAGTTTTTGGCCTGTTCTTGCATTGCGCGGTGACCGTCGAGAGCGGAGCAAAACGTCAGCCATCTCAGCACCCTGGAACCCCCCGGGTGGCACAGGGCTGGATGGGGCTTTCGTATAGCAGGGACGGTGCTGCCTCTCGCTTCGCTCGCTGTCCGCCGCTCGCCGCTCGCGCAGCCAAAAATGGCCAGTTTTGGCCCGTTTTTGGGCCGTTTTGGCCAGTTTTTGGCCTGTTCTTGCATTGCGCGGTGACCGTCGAGAGCGGAGCAAAACGTCAGCCATCTCAGCACCCTGGAACCCCCCGGGTGGCACAGGGCTGGATGGGGCTTTCGTATAGCAGGGACGGTGCTGCCTCTCGCTTCGCTCGCTGTTCGCCGCTCGCCGCTCGCTC
>NW_027021122.1:27500-32500 GCF_036884655.1 Musa acuminata AAA Group
CGCTTCGCTCGCTGTCCGCCGCTCGCCGCTCGCTCGTGCAGCCAAAAATGGCCAGTTTTGGCCCGTTTTTGGGCCGTTTTGGCCAGTTTTTGGCCTGTTCTTGCATTGCGCGGTGACCGTCGAGAGCGGAGCAAAACGTCAGCCATCTCAGCACCCTGGAACCCCCCGGGTGGCACAGGGCTGGATGGGGCTTTCGTATAGCAGGGACGGTGCTGCCTCTCGCTTCGCTCGCTGTCCGCCGCTCGCCGCTCGCTCGTGCAGCCAAAAATGGCCAGTTTTGGCCCGTTTTTGGGCCGTTTTGGCCAGTTTTTGGCCTGTTCTTGCATTGCGCGGTGACCGTCGAGAGCGGAGCAAAACGTCAGCCATCTCAGCACCCTGGAACCCCCCGGGTGGCACAGGGCTGGATGGGGCTTTCGTATAGCAGGGACGGTGCTGCCTCTCGCTTCGCTCGCTGTCCGCCGCTCGCCGCTCGCTCGTGCAGCCAAAAATGGCCAGTTTTGGCCCGTTTTTGGGCCGTTTTGGCCAGTTTTTGGCCTGTTCTTGCATTGCGCGGTGACCGTCGAGAGCGGAGCAAAACGTCAGCCATCTCAGCACCCTGGAACCCCCCGGGTGGCACAGGGCTGGATGGGGCTTTCGTATAGCAGGGACGGTGCTGCCTCTCGCTTCGCTCGCTGTCCGCCGCTCGCCGCTCGCTCGTGCAGCCAAAAATGGCCAGTTTTGGCCCGTTTTTGGGCCGTTTTGGCCAGTTTTTGGCCTGTTCTTGCATTGCGCGGTGACCGTCGAGAGCGGAGCAAAACGTCAGCCATCTCAGCACCCTGGAACCCCCCGGGTGGCACAGGGCTGGATGGGGCTTTCGTATAGCAGGGACGGTGCTGCCTCTCGCTTCGCTCGCTGTCCGCCGCTCGCCGCTCGCTCGTGCAGCCAAAAATGGCCAGTTTTGGCCCGTTTTTGGGCCGTTTTGGCCAGTTTTTGGCCTGTTCTTGCATTGCGCGGTGACCGTCGAGAGCGGAGCAAAACGTCAGCCATCTCAGCACCCTGGAACCCCCCGGGTGGCACAGGGCTGGATGGGGCTTTCGTATAGCAGGGACGGTGCTGCCTCTCGCTTCGCTCGCTGTCCGCCGCTCGCCGCTCGCTCGTGCAGCCAAAAATGGCCAGTTTTGGCCCGTTTTTGGGCCGTTTTGGCCAGTTTTTGGCCTGTTCTTGCATTGCGCGGTGACCGTCGAGAGCGGAGCAAAACGTCAGCCATCTCAGCACCCTGGAACCCCCCGGGTGGCACAGGGCTGGATGGGGCTTTCGTATAGCAGGGACGGTGCTGCCTCTCGCTTCGCTCGCTGTCCGCCGCTCGCCGCTCGCTCGTGCAGCCAAAAATGGCCAGTTTTGGCCCGTTTTTGGGCCGTTTTGGCCAGTTTTTGGCCTGTTCTTGCATTGCGCGGTGACCGTCGAGAGCGGAGCAAAACGTCAGCCATCTCAGCACCCTGGAACCCCCCGGGTGGCACAGGGCTGGATGGGGCTTTCGTATAGCAGGGACGGTGCTGCCTCTCGCTTCGCTCGCTGTCCGCCGCTCGCCGCTCGCTCGTGCAGCCAAAAATGGCCAGTTTTGGCCCGTTTTTGGGCCGTTTTGGCCAGTTTTTGGCCTGTTCTTGCATTGCGCGGTGACCGTCGAGAGCGGAGCAAAACGTCAGCCATCTCAGCACCCTGGAACCCCCCGGGTGGCACAGGGCTGGATGGGGCTTTCGTATAGCAGGGACGGTGCTGCCTCTCGCTTCGCTCGCTGTCCGCCGCTCGCCGCTCGCTCGCGCAGCCAAAAATGGCCAGTTTTGGCCCGTTTTTGGGCCGTTTTGGCCAGTTTTTGGCCTGTTCTTGCATTGCGCGGTGACCGTCGAGAGCGGAGCAAAACGTCAGCCATCTCAGCACCCTGGAACCCCCCGGGTGGCACAGGGCTGGATGGGGCTTTCGTATAGCAGGGACGGTGCTGCCTCTCGCTTCGCTCGCTGTCCGCCGCTCGCCGCTCGCTCGTGCAGCCAAAAATGGCCAGTTTTGGCCCGTTTTTGGGCCGTTTTGGCCAGTTTTTGGCCTGTTCTTGCATTGCGCGGTGACCGTCGAGAGCGGAGCAAAACGTCAGCCATCTCAGCACCCTGGAACCCCCCGGGTGGCACAGGGCTGGATGGGGCTTTCGTATAGCAGGGACGGTGCTGCCTCTCGCTTCGCTCGCTGTCCGCCGCTCGCCGCTCGCTCGTGCAGCCAAAAATGGCCAGTTTTGGCCCGTTTTTGGGCCGTTTTGGCCAGTTTTTGGCCTGTTCTTGCATTGCGCGGTGACCGTCGAGAGCGGAGCAAAACGTCAGCCATCTCAGCACCCTGGAACCCCCCGGGTGGCACAGGGCTGGATGGGGCTTTCGTATAGCAGGGACGGTGCTGCCTCTCGCTTCGCTCGCTGTCCGCCGCTCGCCGCTCGCTCGTGCAGCCAAAAATGGCCAGTTTTGGCCCGTTTTTGGGCCGTTTTGGCCAGTTTTTGGCCTGTTCTTGCATTGCGCGGTGACCGTCGAGAGCGGAGCAAAACGTCAGCCATCTCAGCACCCTGGAACCCCCCGGGTGGCACAGGGCTGGATGGGGCTTTCGTATAGCAGGGACGGTGCTGCCTCTCGCTTCGCTCGCTGTCCGCCGCTCGCCGCTCGCTCGCGCAGCCAAAAATGGCCAGTTTTGGCCCGTTTTTGGGCCGTTTTGGCCAGTTTTTGGCCTGTTCTTGCATTGCGCGGTGACCGTCGAGAGCGGAGCAAAACGTCAGCCATCTCAGCACCCTGGAACCCCCCGGGTGGCACAGGGCTGGATGGGGCTTTCGTATAGCAGGGACGGTGCTGCCTCTCGCTTCGCTCGCTGTCCGCCGCTCGCCGCTCGCTCGTGCAGCCAAAAATGGCCAGTTTTGGCCCGTTTTTGGGCCGTTTTGGCCAGTTTTTGGCCTGTTCTTGCATTGCGCGGTGACCGTCGAGAGCGGAGCAAAACGTCAGCCATCTCAGCACCCTGGAACCCCCCGGGTGGCACAGGGCTGGATGGGGCTTTCGTATAGCAGGGACGGTGCTGCCTCTCGCTTCGCTCGCTGTCCGCCGCTCGCCGCTCGCTCGTGCAGCCAAAAATGGCCAGTTTTGGCCCGTTTTTGGGCCGTTTTGGCCAGTTTTTGGCCTGTTCTTGCATTGCGCGGTGACCGTCGAGAGCGGAGCAAAACGTCAGCCATCTCAGCACCCTGGAACCCCCCGGGTGGCACAGGGCTGGATGGGGCTTTCGTATAGCAGGGACGGTGCTGCCTCTCGCTTCGCTCGCTGTCCGCCGCTCGCTCGTGCAGCCAAAAATGGCCAGTTTTGGCCCGTTTTTGGGCCGTTTTGGCCAGTTTTTGGCCTGTTCTTGCATTGCGCGGTGACCGTCGAGAGCGGAGCAAAACGTCAGCCATCTCAGCACCCTGGAACCCCCCGGGTGGCACAGGGCTGGATGGGGCTTTCGTATAGCAGGGACGGTGCTGCCTCTCGCTTCGCTCGCTGTCCGCCGCTCGCCGCTCGCTCGCGCAGCCAAAAATGGCCAGTTTTGGCCCGTTTTTGGGCCGTTTTGGCCAGTTTTTGGCCTGTTCTTGCATTGCGCGGTGACCGTCGAGAGCGGAGCAAAACGTCAGCCATCTCAGCACCCTGGAACCCCCCGGGTGGCACAGGGCTGGATGGGGCTTTCGTATAGCAGGGACGGTGCTGCCTCTCGCTTCGCTCGCTGTCCGCCGCTCGCCGCTCGCGCAGCCAAAAATGGCCAGTTTTGGCCCGTTTTTGGGCCGTTTTGGCCAGTTTTTGGCCTGTTCTTGCATTGCGCGGTGACCGTCGAGAGCGGAGCAAAACGTCAGCCATCTCAGCACCCTGGAACCCCCCGGGTGGCACAGGGCTGGATGGGGCTTTCGTATAGCAGGGACGGTGCTGCCTCTCGCTTCGCTCGCTGTTCGCCGCTCGCCGCTCGCTCGCGCAGCCAAAAATGGCCAGTTTTGGCCCGTTTTTGGGCTGTTTTGGCCAGTTTTTGGCCTGTTCTTGCGTGGTGCGGTGACCGTCGTGAGCGGAGCAAAACGTCAGCCATCTCAGCACCCTGGAACCCCCCGGGTGGCACAGGGCTGGATGGGGCTTTCGTATAGCAGGGACGGTGCTGCCTCTCGCTTCGCTCGCTGTTCGCCGCTCGCCGCTCGCTCGCGCAGCCAAAAATGGCCAGTTTTGGCCCGTTTTTGGGCTGTTTTGGCCTGTTTTTGGGCTGTTCTTGTGTGGCGCGGTGACCGTCGTGAGCGGAGCAAAATGTCAGCCATCTCAGCACCCTGGAACCCCCCGGGTGGCACAGGGCTGGATGGGGCTTTCGTATAGCAGGGACGGTGCTGCCTCGCGCTTCGCTCGCTGTTCGCCGCTCTCCGCTCGCTCGCGCAGCAAAAAATGGCCAGTTTTGGCCCGTTTTTGGGCTGTTTTGGCCAGTTTTTGGCCTGTTCTTGCGTGCCGCGGCGACCGTCGTGAGCGGAGCAAAACGTCAGCCATCTCAGCACCCTGGAACCCCCCGGGTGGCACAGGGCTGGATGGGGCTTTCGTATAGCAGGGACGGTGCTGCCTCTCGCTTCGCTCGCTGTCCGCCGCTCGCTGCTCGCTCGCGCAGCCAAAAATGGCCAGTTTTGGCCCGTTTTTGGGCTGTTTTGGCCTGTTTTTGGGCTGTTCTTGTGTGCCGCGGCGACCGTCGTGAGCGGAGCAAAATGTCAGCCATCTCAGCACCCTGGAACCCCCCGGGTGGCACAGGGCTGGATGGGGCTTTCGTATAGCAGGGACGGTGCTGCCTCTCGCTTCGCTCGCTGTCCGCCGCTCGCCGCTCGCTCGCGCAGCCAAAAATGGCCAGTTTTGGCCCGTTTTTGGGCCGTTTTGGCCAGTTTTTGGCCTGTTCTTGCGTTGCGCGGTGACCGTCGAGAGCGGAGCAAAACGTCAGCCATCTCAGCACCCTGGAACCCCCCGGGT
>NW_027021122.1:42500-45000 GCF_036884655.1 Musa acuminata AAA Group
CTGGATGGGGCTTTCGTATAGCAGGGACGGTGCTGCCTCTCGCTTCGCTCGCTGTCCGCCGCTCGCCGCTCGCTCGTGCAGCCAAAAATGGCCAGTTTTGGCCCGTTTTTGGGCCGTTTTGGCCAGTTTTTGGCCTGTTCTTGCATTGCGCGGTGACCGTCGAGAGCGGAGCAAAACGTCAGCCATCTCAGCACCCTGGAACCCCCCGGGTGGCACAGGGCTGGATGGGGCTTTCGTATAGCAGGGACGGTGCTGCCTCTCGCTTCGCTCGCTGTCCGCCGCTCGCCGCTCGCTCGTGCAGCCAAAAATGGCCAGTTTTGGCCCGTTTTTGGGCCGTTTTGGCCAGTTTTTGGCCTGTTCTTGCATTGCGCGGTGACCGTCGAGAGCGGAGCAAAACGTCAGCCATCTCAGCACCCTGGAACCCCCCGGGTGGCACAGGGCTGGATGGGGCTTTCGTATAGCAGGGACGGTGCTGCCTCTCGCTTCGCTCGCTGTCCGCCGCTCGCCGCTCGCTCGTGCAGCCAAAAATGGCCAGTTTTGGCCCGTTTTTGGGCCGTTTTGGCCAGTTTTTGGCCTGTTCTTGCATTGCGCGGTGACCGTCGAGAGCGGAGCAAAACGTCAGCCATCTCAGCACCCTGGAACCCCCCGGGTGGCACAGGGCTGGATGGGGCTTTCGTATAGCAGGGACGGTGCTGCCTCTCGCTTCGCTCGCTGTCCGCCGCTCGCCGCTCGCTCGCGCAGCCAAAAATGGCCAGTTTTGGCCCGTTTTTGGGCCGTTTTGGCCAGTTTTTGGCCTGTTCTTGCATTGCGCGGTGACCGTCGAGAGCGGAGCAAAACGTCAGCCATCTCAGCACCCTGGAACCCCCCGGGTGGCACAGGGCTGGATGGGGCTTTCGTATAGCAGGGACGGTGCTGCCTCTCGCTTCGCTCGCTGTCCGCCGCTCGCCGCTCGCTCGTGCAGCCAAAAATGGCCAGTTTTGGCCCGTTTTTGGGCCGTTTTGGCCAGTTTTTGGCCTGTTCTTGCATTGCGCGGTGACCGTCGAGAGCGGAGCAAAACGTCAGCCATCTCAGCACCCTGGAACCCCCCGGGTGGCACAGGGCTGGATGGGGCTTTCGTATAGCAGGGACGGTGCTGCCTCTCGCTTCGCTCGCTGTCCGCCGCTCGCCGCTCGCTCGTGCAGCCAAAAATGGCCAGTTTTGGCCCGTTTTTGGGCCGTTTTGGCCAGTTTTTGGCCTGTTCTTGCATTGCGCGGTGACCGTCGAGAGCGGAGCAAAACGTCAGCCATCTCAGCACCCTGGAACCCCCCGGGTGGCACAGGGCTGGATGGGGCTTTCGTATAGCAGGGACGGTGCTGCCTCTCGCTTCGCTCGCTGTCCGCCGCTCGCCGCTCGCTCGTGCAGCCAAAAATGGCCAGTTTTGGCCCGTTTTTGGGCCGTTTTGGCCAGTTTTTGGCCTGTTCTTGCATTGCGCGGTGACCGTCGAGAGCGGAGCAAAACGTCAGCCATCTCAGCACCCTGGAACCCCCCGGGTGGCACAGGGCTGGATGGGGCTTTCGTATAGCAGGGACGGTGCTGCCTCTCGCTTCGCTCGCTGTCCGCCGCTCGCCGCTCGCTCGCGCAGCCAAAAATGGCCAGTTTTGGCCCGTTTTTGGGCCGTTTTGGCCAGTTTTTGGCCTGTTCTTGCATTGCGCGGTGACCGTCGAGAGCGGAGCAAAACGTCAGCCATCTCAGCACCCTGGAACCCCCCGGGTGGCACAGGGCTGGATGGGGCTTTCGTATAGCAGGGACGGTGCTGCCTCTCGCTTCGCTCGCTGTCCGCCGCTCGCCGCTCGCTCGTGCAGCCAAAAATGGCCAGTTTTGGCCCGTTTTTGGGCCGTTTTGGCCAGTTTTTGGCCTGTTCTTGCATTGCGCGGTGACCGTCGAGAGCGGAGCAAAACGTCAGCCATCTCAGCACCCTGGAACCCCCCGGGTGGCACAGGGCTGGATGGGGCTTTCGTATAGCAGGGACGGTGCTGCCTCTCGCTTCGCTCGCTGTCCGCCGCTCGCCGCTCGCTCGTGCAGCCAAAAATGGCCAGTTTTGGCCCGTTTTTGGGCCGTTTTGGCCAGTTTTTGGCCTGTTCTTGCATTGCGCGGTGACCGTCGAGAGCGGAGCAAAACGTCAGCCATCTCAGCACCCTGGAACCCCCCGGGTGGCACAGGGCTGGATGGGGCTTTCGTATAGCAGGGACGGTGCTGCCTCTCGCTTCGCTCGCTGTCCGCCGCTCGCCGCTCGCTCGTGCAGCCAAAAATGGCCAGTTTTGGCCCGTTTTTGGGCCGTTTTGGCCAGTTTTTGGCCTGTTCTTGCATTGCGCGGTGACCGTCGAGAGCGGAGCAAAACGTCAGCCATCTCAGCACCCTGGAACCCCCCGGGTGGCACAGGGCTGGATGGGGCTTTCGTATAGCAGGGACGGTGCTGCCTCTCGCTTCGCTCGCTGTCCGCCGCTCGCCGCTCGCTCGCGCA
>NW_027021122.1:55000-60000 GCF_036884655.1 Musa acuminata AAA Group
TTTTGGCCCGTTTTTGGGCTGTTTTGGCCTGTTTATGGTCCGTTCTTGCGTGGTGCGGTGACCGTCGTGAGCGGAGCAAAACGTCAGCCATCTCAGCACCCTGGAACCCCCCGGGTGGCACAGGGCTGGATGGGGCTTTCGTATATAGCAGGGACGGTGCTGCCTCTCGCTTCGCTCGCTGTCCGCCGCTCGCCGCTCGCTCGCGCAGCCAAAAATGGCCAGTTTTGGCCCGTTTTTGGGCCGTTTTGGCCAGTTTTTGGCCTGTTCTTGCATTGCGCGGTGACCGTCGAGAGCGGAGCAAAACGTCAGCCATCTCAGCACCCTGGAACCCCCCGGGTGGCACAGGGCTGGATGGGGCTTTCGTATAGCAGGGACGGTGCTGCCTCTCGCTTCGCTCGCTGTCCGCCGCTCGCCGCTCGCTCGTGCAGCCAAAAATGGCCAGTTTTGGCCCGTTTTTGGGCCGTTTTGGCCAGTTTTTGGCCTGTTCTTGCATTGCGCGGTGACCGTCGAGAGCGGAGCAAAACGTCAGCCATCTCAGCACCCTGGAACCCCCCGGGTGGCACAGGGCTGGATGGGGCTTTCGTATAGCAGGGACGGTGCTGCCTCTCGCTTCGCTCGCTGTCCGCCGCTCGCCGCTCGCTCGTGCAGCCAAAAATGGCCAGTTTTGGCCCGTTTTTGGGCCGTTTTGGCCAGTTTTTGGCCTGTTCTTGCATTGCGCGGTGACCGTCGAGAGCGGAGCAAAACGTCAGCCATCTCAGCACCCTGGAACCCCCCGGGTGGCACAGGGCTGGATGGGGCTTTCGTATAGCAGGGACGGTGCTGCCTCTCGCTTCGCTCGCTGTCCGCCGCTCGCCGCTCGCTCGTGCAGCCAAAAATGGCCAGTTTTGGCCCGTTTTTGGGCCGTTTTGGCCAGTTTTTGGCCTGTTCTTGCATTGCGCGGTGACCGTCGAGAGCGGAGCAAAACGTCAGCCATCTCAGCACCCTGGAACCCCCCGGGTGGCACAGGGCTGGATGGGGCTTTCGTATAGCAGGGACGGTGCTGCCTCTCGCTTCGCTCGCTGTCCGCCGCTCGCCGCTCGCTCGTGCAGCCAAAAATGGCCAGTTTTGGCCCGTTTTTGGGCCGTTTTGGCCAGTTTTTGGCCTGTTCTTGCATTGCGCGGTGACCGTCGAGAGCGGAGCAAAACGTCAGCCATCTCAGCACCCTGGAACCCCCCGGGTGGCACAGGGCTGGATGGGGCTTTCGTATAGCAGGGACGGTGCTGCCTCTCGCTTCGCTCGCTGTCCGCCGCTCGCCGCTCGCTCGTGCAGCCAAAAATGGCCAGTTTTGGCCCGTTTTTGGGCCGTTTTGGCCAGTTTTTGGCCTGTTCTTGCATTGCGCGGTGACCGTCGAGAGCGGAGCAAAACGTCAGCCATCTCAGCACCCTGGAACCCCCCGGGTGGCACAGGGCTGGATGGGGCTTTCGTATAGCAGGGACGGTGCTGCCTCTCGCTTCGCTCGCTGTCCGCCGCTCGCCGCTCGCTCGTGCAGCCAAAAATGGCCAGTTTTGGCCCGTTTTTGGGCCGTTTTGGCCAGTTTTTGGCCTGTTCTTGCATTGCGCGGTGACCGTCGAGAGCGGAGCAAAACGTCAGCCATCTCAGCACCCTGGAACCCCCCGGGTGGCACAGGGCTGGATGGGGCTTTCGTATAGCAGGGACGGTGCTGCCTCTCGCTTCGCTCGCTGTCCGCCGCTCGCCGCTCGCTCGTGCAGCCAAAAATGGCCAGTTTTGGCCCGTTTTTGGGCCGTTTTGGCCAGTTTTTGGCCTGTTCTTGCATTGCGCGGTGACCGTCGAGAGCGGAGCAAAACGTCAGCCATCTCAGCACCCTGGAACCCCCCGGGTGGCACAGGGCTGGATGGGGCTTTCGTATAGCAGGGACGGTGCTGCCTCTCGCTTCGCTCGCTGTCCGCCGCTCGCCGCTCGCTCGTGCAGCCAAAAATGGCCAGTTTTGGCCCGTTTTTGGGCCGTTTTGGCCAGTTTTTGGCCTGTTCTTGCATTGCGCGGTGACCGTCGAGAGCGGAGCAAAACGTCAGCCATCTCAGCACCCTGGAACCCCCCGGGTGGCACAGGGCTGGATGGGGCTTTCGTATAGCAGGGACGGTGCTGCCTCTCGCTTCGCTCGCTGTCCGCCGCTCGCCGCTCGCTCGCGCAGCCAAAAATGGCCAGTTTTGGCCCGTTTTTGGGCCGTTTTGGCCAGTTTTTGGCCTGTTCTTGCATTGCGCGGTGACCGTCGAGAGCGGAGCAAAACGTCAGCCATCTCAGCACCCTGGAACCCCCCGGGTGGCACAGGGCTGGATGGGGCTTTCGTATAGCAGGGACGGTGCTGCCTCTCGCTTCGCTCGCTGTCCGCCGCTCGCCGCTCGCTCGTGCAGCCAAAAATGGCCAGTTTTGGCCCGTTTTTGGGCCGTTTTGGCCAGTTTTTGGCCTGTTCTTGCATTGCGCGGTGACCGTCGAGAGCGGAGCAAAACGTCAGCCATCTCAGCACCCTGGAACCCCCCGGGTGGCACAGGGCTGGATGGGGCTTTCGTATAGCAGGGACGGTGCTGCCTCTCGCTTCGCTCGCTGTCCGCCGCTCGCCGCTCGCTCGTGCAGCCAAAAATGGCCAGTTTTGGCCCGTTTTTGGGCCGTTTTGGCCAGTTTTTGGCCTGTTCTTGCATTGCGCGGTGACCGTCGAGAGCGGAGCAAAACGTCAGCCATCTCAGCACCCTGGAACCCCCCGGGTGGCACAGGGCTGGATGGGGCTTTCGTATAGCAGGGACGGTGCTGCCTCTCGCTTCGCTCGCTGTCCGCCGCTCGCCGCTCGCTCGTGCAGCCAAAAATGGCCAGTTTTGGCCCGTTTTTGGGCCGTTTTGGCCAGTTTTTGGCCTGTTCTTGCATTGCGCGGTGACCGTCGAGAGCGGAGCAAAACGTCAGCCATCTCAGCACCCTGGAACCCCCCGGGTGGCACAGGGCTGGATGGGGCTTTCGTATAGCAGGGACGGTGCTGCCTCTCGCTTCGCTCGCTGTCCGCCGCTCGCCGCTCGCTCGCGCAGCCAAAAATGGCCAGTTTTGGCCCGTTTTTGGGCCGTTTTGGCCAGTTTTTGGCCTGTTCTTGCATTGCGCGGTGACCGTCGAGAGCGGAGCAAAACGTCAGCCATCTCAGCACCCTGGAACCCCCCGGGTGGCACAGGGCTGGATGGGGCTTTCGTATAGCAGGGACGGTGCTGCCTCTCGCTTCGCTCGCTGTCCGCCGCTCGCCGCTCGCTCGTGCAGCCAAAAATGGCCAGTTTTGGCCCGTTTTTGGGCCGTTTTGGCCAGTTTTTGGCCTGTTCTTGCATTGCGCGGTGACCGTCGAGAGCGGAGCAAAACGTCAGCCATCTCAGCACCCTGGAACCCCCCGGGTGGCACAGGGCTGGATGGGGCTTTCGTATAGCAGGGACGGTGCTGCCTCTCGCTTCGCTCGCTGTCCGCCGCTCGCCGCTCGCTCGTGCAGCCAAAAATGGCCAGTTTTGGCCCGTTTTTGGGCCGTTTTGGCCAGTTTTTGGCCTGTTCTTGCATTGCGCGGTGACCGTCGAGAGCGGAGCAAAACGTCAGCCATCTCAGCACCCTGGAACCCCCCGGGTGGCACAGGGCTGGATGGGGCTTTCGTATAGCAGGGACGGTGCTGCCTCTCGCTTCGCTCGCTGTCCGCCGCTCGCCGCTCGCTCGTGCAGCCAAAAATGGCCAGTTTTGGCCCGTTTTTGGGCCGTTTTGGCCAGTTTTTGGCCTGTTCTTGCATTGCGCGGTGACCGTCGAGAGCGGAGCAAAACGTCAGCCATCTCAGCACCCTGGAACCCCCCGGGTGGCACAGGGCTGGATGGGGCTTTCGTATAGCAGGGACGGTGCTGCCTCTCGCTTCGCTCGCTGTCCGCCGCTCGCCGCTCGCTCGCGCAGCCAAAAATGGCCAGTTTTGGCCCGTTTTTGGGCCGTTTTGGCCAGTTTTTGGCCTGTTCTTGCATTGCGCGGTGACCGTCGAGAGCGGAGCAAAACGTCAGCCATCTCAGCACCCTGGAACCCCCCGGGTGGCACAGGGCTGGATGGGGC
Source organism: Musa acuminata AAA Group (assembly GCF_036884655.1). Taxonomy (NCBI): domain Eukaryota; kingdom Viridiplantae; phylum Streptophyta; class Magnoliopsida; order Zingiberales; family Musaceae; genus Musa; species Musa acuminata. Next base: position 59,099 of record NW_027021122.1, read on the forward strand.
TTTCGTATAGCAGGGACGGTGCTGCCTCTCGCTTCGCTCGCTGTCCGCCGCTCGCCGCTCGCGCAGCCAAAAATGGCCAGTTTTGGCCCGTTTTTGGGCCGTTTTGGCCAGTTTTTGGCCTGTTCTTGCATTGCGCGGTGACCGTCGAGAGCGGAGCAAAACGTCAGCCATCTCAGCACCCTGGAACCCCCCGGGTGGCACAGGGCTGGATGGGGCTTTCGTATAGCAGGGACGGTGCTGCCTCTCGCTTCGCTCGCTGTTCGCCGCTCGCCGCTCGCTCGCGCAGCCAAAAATGGCCAGTTTTGGCCCGTTTTTGGGCTGTTTTGGCCAGTTTTTGGCCTGTTCTTGCGTGGTGCGGTGACCGTCGTGAGCGGAGCAAAACGTCAGCCATCTCAGCACCCTGGAACCCCCCGGGTGGCACAGGGCTGGATGGGGCTTTCGTATAGCAGGGACGGTGCTGCCTCTCGCTTCGCTCGCTGTTCGCCGCTCGCCGCTCGCTCGCGCAGCCAAAAATGGCCAGTTTTGGCCCGTTTTTGGGCTGTTTTGGCCTGTTTTTGGGCTGTTCTTGTGTGGCGCGGTGACCGTCGTGAGCGGAGCAAAATGTCAGCCATCTCAGCACCCTGGAACCCCCCGGGTGGCACAGGGCTGGATGGGGCTTTCGTATAGCAGGGACGGTGCTGCCTCGCGCTTCGCTCGCTGTTCGCCGCTCTCCGCTCGCTCGCGCAGCAAAAAATGGCCAGTTTTGGCCCGTTTTTGGGCTGTTTTGGCCAGTTTTTGGCCTGTTCTTGCGTGCCGCGGCGACCGTCGTGAGCGGAGCAAAACGTCAGCCATCTCAGCACCCTGGAACCCCCCGGGTGGCACAGGGCTGGATGGGGCTTTCGTATAGCAGGGACGGTGCTGCC
>NW_027021122.1:70000-75307 GCF_036884655.1 Musa acuminata AAA Group
GCTCGCTGTCCGCCGCTCGCCGCTCGCTCGTGCAGCCAAAAATGGCCAGTTTTGGCCCGTTTTTGGGCCGTTTTGGCCAGTTTTTGGCCTGTTCTTGCATTGCGCGGTGACCGTCGAGAGCGGAGCAAAACGTCAGCCATCTCAGCACCCTGGAACCCCCCGGGTGGCACAGGGCTGGATGGGGCTTTCGTATAGCAGGGACGGTGCTGCCTCTCGCTTCGCTCGCTGTCCGCCGCTCGCCGCTCGCTCGTGCAGCCAAAAATGGCCAGTTTTGGCCCGTTTTTGGGCCGTTTTGGCCAGTTTTTGGCCTGTTCTTGCATTGCGCGGTGACCGTCGAGAGCGGAGCAAAACGTCAGCCATCTCAGCACCCTGGAACCCCCCGGGTGGCACAGGGCTGGATGGGGCTTTCGTATAGCAGGGACGGTGCTGCCTCTCGCTTCGCTCGCTGTCCGCCGCTCGCCGCTCGCTCGTGCAGCCAAAAATGGCCAGTTTTGGCCCGTTTTTGGGCCGTTTTGGCCAGTTTTTGGCCTGTTCTTGCATTGCGCGGTGACCGTCGAGAGCGGAGCAAAACGTCAGCCATCTCAGCACCCTGGAACCCCCCGGGTGGCACAGGGCTGGATGGGGCTTTCGTATAGCAGGGACGGTGCTGCCTCTCGCTTCGCTCGCTGTCCGCCGCTCGCCGCTCGCTCGTGCAGCCAAAAATGGCCAGTTTTGGCCCGTTTTTGGGCCGTTTTGGCCAGTTTTTGGCCTGTTCTTGCATTGCGCGGTGACCGTCGAGAGCGGAGCAAAACGTCAGCCATCTCAGCACCCTGGAACCCCCCGGGTGGCACAGGGCTGGATGGGGCTTTCGTATAGCAGGGACGGTGCTGCCTCTCGCTTCGCTCGCTGTCCGCCGCTCGCCGCTCGCTCGTGCAGCCAAAAATGGCCAGTTTTGGCCCGTTTTTGGGCCGTTTTGGCCAGTTTTTGGCCTGTTCTTGCATTGCGCGGTGACCGTCGAGAGCGGAGCAAAACGTCAGCCATCTCAGCACCCTGGAACCCCCCGGGTGGCACAGGGCTGGATGGGGCTTTCGTATAGCAGGGACGGTGCTGCCTCTCGCTTCGCTCGCTGTCCGCCGCTCGCCGCTCGCTCGCGCAGCCAAAAATGGCCAGTTTTGGCCCGTTTTTGGGCCGTTTTGGCCAGTTTTTGGCCTGTTCTTGCATTGCGCGGTGACCGTCGAGAGCGGAGCAAAACGTCAGCCATCTCAGCACCCTGGAACCCCCCGGGTGGCACAGGGCTGGATGGGGCTTTCGTATAGCAGGGACGGTGCTGCCTCTCGCTTCGCTCGCTGTCCGCCGCTCGCCGCTCGCTCGTGCAGCCAAAAATGGCCAGTTTTGGCCCGTTTTTGGGCCGTTTTGGCCAGTTTTTGGCCTGTTCTTGCATTGCGCGGTGACCGTCGAGAGCGGAGCAAAACGTCAGCCATCTCAGCACCCTGGAACCCCCCGGGTGGCACAGGGCTGGATGGGGCTTTCGTATAGCAGGGACGGTGCTGCCTCTCGCTTCGCTCGCTGTCCGCCGCTCGCCGCTCGCTCGTGCAGCCAAAAATGGCCAGTTTTGGCCCGTTTTTGGGCCGTTTTGGCCAGTTTTTGGCCTGTTCTTGCATTGCGCGGTGACCGTCGAGAGCGGAGCAAAACGTCAGCCATCTCAGCACCCTGGAACCCCCCGGGTGGCACAGGGCTGGATGGGGCTTTCGTATAGCAGGGACGGTGCTGCCTCTCGCTTCGCTCGCTGTCCGCCGCTCGCCGCTCGCTCGTGCAGCCAAAAATGGCCAGTTTTGGCCCGTTTTTGGGCCGTTTTGGCCAGTTTTTGGCCTGTTCTTGCATTGCGCGGTGACCGTCGAGAGCGGAGCAAAACGTCAGCCATCTCAGCACCCTGGAACCCCCCGGGTGGCACAGGGCTGGATGGGGCTTTCGTATAGCAGGGACGGTGCTGCCTCTCGCTTCGCTCGCTGTCCGCCGCTCGCCGCTCGCTCGCGCAGCCAAAAATGGCCAGTTTTGGCCCGTTTTTGGGCCGTTTTGGCCAGTTTTTGGCCTGTTCTTGCATTGCGCGGTGACCGTCGAGAGCGGAGCAAAACGTCAGCCATCTCAGCACCCTGGAACCCCCCGGGTGGCACAGGGCTGGATGGGGCTTTCGTATAGCAGGGACGGTGCTGCCTCTCGCTTCGCTCGCTGTCCGCCGCTCGCCGCTCGCTCGTGCAGCCAAAAATGGCCAGTTTTGGCCCGTTTTTGGGCCGTTTTGGCCAGTTTTTGGCCTGTTCTTGCATTGCGCGGTGACCGTCGAGAGCGGAGCAAAACGTCAGCCATCTCAGCACCCTGGAACCCCCCGGGTGGCACAGGGCTGGATGGGGCTTTCGTATAGCAGGGACGGTGCTGCCTCTCGCTTCGCTCGCTGTCCGCCGCTCGCCGCTCGCTCGTGCAGCCAAAAATGGCCAGTTTTGGCCCGTTTTTGGGCCGTTTTGGCCAGTTTTTGGCCTGTTCTTGCATTGCGCGGTGACCGTCGAGAGCGGAGCAAAACGTCAGCCATCTCAGCACCCTGGAACCCCCCGGGTGGCACAGGGCTGGATGGGGCTTTCGTATAGCAGGGACGGTGCTGCCTCTCGCTTCGCTCGCTGTCCGCCGCTCGCCGCTCGCTCGTGCAGCCAAAAATGGCCAGTTTTGGCCCGTTTTTGGGCCGTTTTGGCCAGTTTTTGGCCTGTTCTTGCATTGCGCGGTGACCGTCGAGAGCGGAGCAAAACGTCAGCCATCTCAGCACCCTGGAACCCCCCGGGTGGCACAGGGCTGGATGGGGCTTTCGTATAGCAGGGACGGTGCTGCCTCTCGCTTCGCTCGCTGTCCGCCGCTCGCCGCTCGCTCGCGCAGCCAAAAATGGCCAGTTTTGGCCCGTTTTTGGGCCGTTTTGGCCAGTTTTTGGCCTGTTCTTGCATTGCGCGGTGACCGTCGAGAGCGGAGCAAAACGTCAGCCATCTCAGCACCCTGGAACCCCCCGGGTGGCACAGGGCTGGATGGGGCTTTCGTATAGCAGGGACGGTGCTGCCTCTCGCTTCGCTCGCTGTCCGCCGCTCGCCGCTCGCGCAGCCAAAAATGGCCAGTTTTGGCCCGTTTTTGGGCCGTTTTGGCCAGTTTTTGGCCTGTTCTTGCATTGCGCGGTGACCGTCGAGAGCGGAGCAAAACGTCAGCCATCTCAGCACCCTGGAACCCCCCGGGTGGCACAGGGCTGGATGGGGCTTTCGTATAGCAGGGACGGTGCTGCCTCTCGCTTCGCTCGCTGTTCGCCGCTCGCCGCTCGCTCGCGCAGCCAAAAATGGCCAGTTTTGGCCCGTTTTTGGGCTGTTTTGGCCAGTTTTTGGCCTGTTCTTGCGTGGTGCGGTGACCGTCGTGAGCGGAGCAAAACGTCAGCCATCTCAGCACCCTGGAACCCCCCGGGTGGCACAGGGCTGGATGGGGCTTTCGTATAGCAGGGACGGTGCTGCCTCTCGCTTCGCTCGCTGTTCGCCGCTCGCCGCTCGCTCGCGCAGCCAAAAATGGCCAGTTTTGGCCCGTTTTTGGGCTGTTTTGGCCTGTTTTTGGGCTGTTCTTGTGTGGCGCGGTGACCGTCGTGAGCGGAGCAAAATGTCAGCCATCTCAGCACCCTGGAACCCCCCGGGTGGCACAGGGCTGGATGGGGCTTTCGTATAGCAGGGACGGTGCTGCCTCGCGCTTCGCTCGCTGTTCGCCGCTCTCCGCTCGCTCGCGCAGCAAAAAATGGCCAGTTTTGGCCCGTTTTTGGGCTGTTTTGGCCAGTTTTTGGCCTGTTCTTGCGTGCCGCGGCGACCGTCGTGAGCGGAGCAAAACGTCAGCCATCTCAGCACCCTGGAACCCCCCGGGTGGCACAGGGCTGGATGGGGCTTTCGTATAGCAGGGACGGTGCTGCCTCTCGCTTCGCTCGCTGTCCGCCGCTCGCTGCTCGCTCGCGCAGCCAAAAATGGCCAGTTTTGGCCCGTTTTTGGGCTGTTTTGGCCTGTTTTTGGGCTGTTCTTGTGTGCCGCGGCGACCGTCGTGAGCGGAGCAAAATGTCAGCCATCTCAGCACCCTGGAACCCCCCGGGTGGCACAGGGCTGGATGGGGCTTTCGTATAGCAGGGACGGTGCTGCCTCTCGCTTCGCTCGCTGTCCGCCGCTCGCCGCTCGCTCGCGCAGCCAAAAATGGCCAGTTTTGGCCCGTTTTTGGGCCGTTTTGGCCAGTTTTTGGCCTGTTCTTGCGTTGCGCGGTGACCGTCGAGAGCGGAGCAAAACGTCAGCCATCTCAGCACCCTGGAACCCCCCGGGTGGCACAGGGCTGGATGGGGCTTTCGTATAGCAGGGACGGTGCTGCCTCTCGCTTCGCTCGCTGTCCGCCGCTCGCCGCTCGCTCGCGCAGCCAAAAATGGCCAGTTTTGGCCCGTTTTTGGGCCGTTTTGGCCAGTTTTTGGCCTGTTCTTGCGTTGCGCGGTGACCGTCGAGAGCGGAGCAAAACGTCAGCCATCTCAGCACCCTGGAACCCCCCGGGTGGCACAGGGCTGGATGGGGCTTTCGTATAGCAGGGACGGTGCTGCCTCTCGCTTCGCTCGCTGTCCGCCGCTCGCCGCTCGCTCGCGCAGCCAAAAATGGCCAGTTTTGGCCCGTTTTTGGGCCGTTTTGGCCAGTTTTTGGCCTGTTCTTGCTTTGCGCGGTGACCGTCGAGAGTGGAGCAAAACGTCAGCCATCTCAGCACCCTGGAACCCCCCAGGTGGCACAGGGCTGGATGGGGCTTTTGTATAGCAGGGATGGTGCTGCCTCTCGCTTCGCTCGCTGTCCGCATCTCGTCGCTTGCTCGCGCAGCCAAAAATGGCCTGTTTTGGCCCGTTTTTGGGCTGTTTTGGCCTGTTTCTGGGCCATTTTTGCTTCGCTTGAAATCTTCTTCTTCCTTGTGTGGCCAATAATGCCTTGCTTTGTACTTCTTCGTGCACGGCGGTGTCTTGTCGTCGATTGCCTTGTTTGATCGGCCACTTGAGTCTTTGTTACTCGTGGTTGGCGACGGGCTGTCCGATGGGGTGACTGTGTCGGCATGTGAGCGGTGATAGATTTGTATGCCGCGGTGGGCTCCCTGCTATTGTGCAGTTGACCACCGACGTTGCAAGTCTCTTCAATGACACTCTGTTTGAACGGAGATGCGTGTGTTGCCTGTACAATCTATCTAGTTCCTTTGGAAATAGACATTGTTTACCTCGCTTATCCACTTCTCATGTCCTATATGAATGAGAAGTGTCGATGTCCG
>NW_027021123.1:10000-35000 GCF_036884655.1 Musa acuminata AAA Group
TTTCAAACAAATGTTCATTCCCCGCTTTTTTTGGATCGAATAGACAAAGTCTTTTTTTTTTCTTTTTTTGATAGATATAGATATCGAATAATTAATCTTATTTTTAGGAATTCCGTGGGGGGAAACCCAGAATCCGAAACTTCCGACTTTGAGGAGGAAGAGGAAGAGACAAACACTGGGAAAAAAAAAGACGAGGAGAAAAAAAAAAAAGAGGAAGATGAACGGATAACAATATCAGAAATTTGGGATAGCATTATATTTGCTCAAGCAATAAGAGGTTTGATGCTGATAACCCAATCTTTTTTTAGAAAAAACATTGTATTGCCTTCATTGATAATAGCTAAAAATATTGGACGTATGTTATTATTCCAATTCCCCGAGTGGTATGAGGATTTGAAGGAATGGAATAGAGAAATACATGTTAAATGCACCTATAATGGTGTTCCATTATCAGAAACAGAATTTCCCCAAGATTGGTTAACAGATGGTATTCAGATAAAGATTTTATTTCCTTTTCGTTTAAAACCTTGGCGAAGATCTAAAATACGATCTCATCATGGAGATCCAATGAAAAAAAAAGGAAAAAAAGAAAATTTTTGTTTTTTAACAGTTTGGGGAATGGAAACGGAACTCCCTTTTGGTTCTCCCCGAAAGCAACCTTCTTTTTTTGAACCCATATATAAGGAACTCAAAAAAAAAATTAGAAAAGTAAAAAAGAACTCTCTAAAAGTTTCAAAAGAAAAAAAAAGATGGGTCATCAAAATAGTTCTAGTTCTAAAACGAGTTCTAAAACGAGTTCTAAAACGAATAGTTCTAGTTCTAAAACGAATAGTTCTAGTTCTAAAACGAACAGTTCTAGTTCTAAAACGAATAATGAAGAAACTTGAAAAAGTGAACCAAATTTCTTTATTTGAATTGAGGAAGGGAAAAGTACATGAACCAAATGAAAATGCAAAAGATTCAAAAAAAAATAATCAGATTATTCACGAATCGACCATTCAAATTCGATCTATGAATTGGACAAATTATTTACTCATAGAAAAAAAAATGAAAGATCTTGCTGATAAGACAATCACAATAAGGAATCAAATAGAAGGAATCACAAAAGACAAGAAGAAAATAGTTCTAGCCTATCATGATAAAAGACCGGAATTACAAAAACATATTTGGCAGATACTTCAAAGAAAAAATACCCGATTAATACGCAAATCACATTATTTTATGAAATCTTTCATTGAAAAAATATACATAGATATCTTGCAATGTATGGTTACCATTTCTAAGGTTAATGCACAACTTTTAAAAAAAACAATTATCAATGAATCCATTTACAACGATGAAAGAAATCAAGAAGGAATTGATGAAACAGATCAAGATACAATGAACTTTATTTCGACTATAAAAAAGTCCTTTTCTAATCCTAATATTAGAAATGATTTAAACACTTATCACGACTTATCTTCCTTGTCCCAAGCATATGTATTTTACAAATTGTCACAAACCCAATTATTTAACAACCATCACCTGAGATCTGTACTTCAATATCACGATCACGGGACCTATCCTTTTATTAAAGACAAGATAAAGTATTATTGTATGACACGAGGAATATTTGATTCCAAATCAAGGTTTGATTCCAAATCAAGGCATAAGAAAATTAATAAGTCTGGAATGAATAAATGGAAAAACTGGTTAAAGGGTCATTATCAATATAATTTTTCTCGGAGCAAATGGTCTCGATTAGTACCGAAAAAATGGCGAAATAGAGTCAATCAACGTTGTACTATTCAAAATAAAGAATCAATGAAATTGTATTCATATAAAAAAGAAAAAGACCGATTAATTCATTACATGAATGAAAATTTTTGTGCAGTGGATTTATCGATGAGTCAAAAAGAAAAATTTAAAAAACACTACAGATATGATCTTTTATCACATGAATATATAAATTATGGGGATAGTAAGGACTCATACACACTGAAACCCGAATCGTTTTATGTATTGCTAAATATGACTATTGATGATTACCTAAAAAAAGGATATTTTATTGATACCCATAAAAATCTGGATAGAAAATATTTGGATTATAGAATTCTTCATTTTTGCCTTAGAAACAATAGTGATATTGAGAACAATAGTGATATTGAGAACAATAGTGATATTGAGAACAATAGTGATATTGAGGACTGGACCGATATGTATATCGGTACCGAAATTTATAAAAATACTAATAAAAATACTAAGACTAAGACTCATCAAAAAAAAATTTTTGATTGGATGGGAATGAATCGAAATTATTCTACCATATCAAATCTAGAACCTTGGTTCTTCCCAGAATTTGTGTTACCTTTTGATGCATATAAGATTAAACCGTGGATCATACCAATCAAATTACTTCTTTCTAATATTTATTATGAAAATGATATTAGTCAAAATCAAAATGAAAAAAATATTAGTCAAAATCAAAATGAAAAAAATATTAGTCAAAATCAAAATAAAAAAAATATTAGTCAAAATCAAAATAAAAAAAATATTAGTCAAAATCAAAATAAAAAAAATATTAGTCAAAATCAAAATAAAAAAAATATTAGTCAAAATCAAAATAAAAAAAATATTAGTCAAAATCAAAATAAAAAAAATATTAGTCAAAATCAAAATAAAAAAAATATTAGTCAAAATCAAAACATCAAAGATTCCGTTAAAATAGAATTTCAAAATTCCAACCAAGAAAAAGAGGGTCAATCAAATCTTGTATCAGATCCACAAAAACAAAACCAAAAGGAATATCTTGAAGAGGATTGCACGAGATCAAACATTAAAAAAGGTAAAAAAAAAAAAAAACAATCCAAGAAAAATAAGGAAGGAGAACTAGATTTGTTCCTGAAAAAATATTTTATTTTTCAATTAAGATGGGATGACCCCTTGAATCAAAAAATTATTAATAATGTTAGGATATATTGTCTCCTACTTAGATTGATAAATCCAAGGGAAATTGCTATATCCTCGATTCAAAGAGGAGAGATGCATCTGGATGTAATGCTGATTCAGAAAGATCTAGCTCTTACAGAATTAATAAAAAGGGGAATATTAATTATCGAACCAATTCGTCTATCTTTAAGAAGGGATGGAAAATTCATTATATATCAAACCATAAGTATTTCATTGATCGATAAGAGTAAACACCAAATTAATAGAAAATACATAAAGAAAAGATATGTTGATAAGAATAATTTGAAAAAATCCACTGGACGACATGGCAATATATTTGTGAATGGGGATCAAGATCATTATAATTTCTTTGTTCCTGAAAATATTCTATCTCCTAGACGTCGTAGAGAATTGAGAATTCTAATTTGTTTCAACTCTCATAATCGGGATATTGTGAATAGAAATCCAGTATTTTGCAACGAAAACAACATAAGAAACTCTGAACAATTTTTGAATGAGGACAAACGTCTTAATACGGATTTAAATAAATTAATTAAATGCAAATTGTTTCTTTGGCCCAATTACCGATTAGAAGATTTAGCTTGTATGAATCGCTATTGGTTTGATACCAATAATGGTAGTCGTTTCAGTATGTCAAGGATACGTATGTATCCACGATTCAGAATTATTTAATAGTATATTTCCTATATATCACATGCCGTTTTCAGTAAATAAAAACCGAAAGATGTACGCATATGGTGTGTTACGTTCTGGTACATGATACGTATTTACTTGTGTATCAATTCAATTGAATCTAGAAAGAAATCTACAGAATCTTTTTAGGTGCAAAGAAATCATTCTCTTTCGTAAATGCAGAAATATATTATCCTTTTCTTTTCTATCTAAATCAAATGGAAAATTTGATTTAGATAGAAACGGATAAATCTAAATTTTTGCGTGTACTAGATTAAAAAAAATTGACATAATATAATAATTATTATTTTATTTTTCCTGATCGGTAAAATCCATGGCATGGAAAAGAAAGAAAAGAAAAAGATAAAAAAAGTTTTATGGTCAAAAATTCATTCATTTCACTTCTTCCACAAGAAGAAAAAGAAGAAAACAGGGGTTCTGTTGAATTTCAAGTATTAAGTTTCACCAATAAGATACGAAGACTTACTTCACATTTGGAATTGCACAAAAGAGATTTTTTATCACAAAGAGGTCTACAAAAAATTCTGAGAAAACGTCAACGTCTGCTGGCTTATTTGTCAAAGAAAAATAGAGCGCGTTATAAGAAATTAATTGACCAGTTGGATATTCGGGAGCCAAAAAATCGTTAATTAAATCGTTTGAATTAGTATAGTAGTTATTAGATTTTTTATTTTGATGAACCTCCTACTTTTTTGAGGAATTCATGAAATAATGAATTAAGGAAGAAAAGATATGACTGTACCGGCTACAAAAAAAGATTTCATGATAGTTAATATGGGTCCTCACCACCCATCAATGCATGGTGTTCTTCGACTGATCGTTACTCTCGATGGTGAAGATGTTATTGACTGTGAACCCATATTGGGCTATTTACACAGAGGGATGGAAAAAATAGCGGAAAACCGAACAATTATACAATATCTGCCTTATGTAACACGTTGGGATTATTTAGCTACTATGTTCACAGAGGCAATAACGGTAAATGCACCAGAACAACTGGAAAATGTTCAAGTACCTAAAAGGGCTAGCTATATCAGAGTAATTATGCTGGAGCTGAGCCGTATAGCTTCTCATTTGTTATGGCTTGGGCCTTTTATGGCGGATATCGGCGCGCAGACTCCCTTTTTCTATATTTTCAGAGAGAGAGAATTGATATATGATTTATTCGAAGCCGCCACAGGTATGCGAATGATGCATAATTATTTCCGCATCGGAGGAGTAGCTGCCGATCTACCTTATGGCTGGATAGATAAATGTTTGGATTTTTGCGATTATTTTTTAACAGGAATTGTTGAATATCAAAAACTCATTACGCGAAATCCCATTTTTTTGGAGCGAGTCGAAGGAGTGGGCATTATTGGTGGAGAGGAAGCAATAAATTGGGGTTTATCAGGACCGATGTTACGAGCTTCTGGAACACAATGGGATCTTCGTAAAATTGATAATTATGAGTGTTACAATGAATTCGATTGGGAAGTCCAATGGCAAAAAGAAGGAGATTCGTTAGCTCGTTATTTAGTACGAATCGGTGAAATGAGGGAATCTATAAAAATAATTCAACAGGCTCTAGAAGGAATTCCTGGAGGACCCTATGAGAATTTAGAAGTCCGACGCTTTGATAGAGCAAAAAATTCCGAATGGAATGATTTTGAATATAGATTTATTAGTAAAAAACCTTCACCCAATTTTGAATTGTCGAAACAAGAACTTTACGTGAGAGTAGAAGCCCCAAAAGGGGAATTAGGAATTTATTTGATAGGAGATAATAGTGTTTTCCCTTGGAGATGGAAAATTCGTCCACCCGGCTTCATAAATTTGCAAATTCTTCCTCAGCTAGTTAAAAGAATGAAATTGGCTGATATCATGACGATACTAGGTAGTATAGATATCATTATGGGAGAGGTTGATCGTTGAAATGATAATTGATACGACAGAAGTACAAACTATCAATTCTTTTTCTATATCGGAATCCTTAAAAGAAGTATATGGACTCATATGGATCTTTGTACCCATTTTGACCCTTATATTGGGAATTACAATAGGGGTACTAGTAATTGTGTGGTTAGAAAGAGAAATATCTGCAGCGATACAACAACGTATTGGGCCTGAATATGCCGGCCCCTTGGGAATTCTTCAAGCTCTAGCAGATGGAACTAAACTACTTTTTAAAGAAGACCTTCTCCCATCTAGAGGAGATGTTCGTTTGTTTAGTATTGGACCGTCTATAGTGGTCATATCAATTCTACTAAGTTATTTAGTAATTCCTTTTGGGTATCGCCTCATTTTAGCCGATCTCAGTATAGGTGTTTTTTTATGGGTCGCCATTTCAAGTATTGCTCCTATTGGGCTTCTTATGTCAGGATACGGATCGAATAATAAATATTCCTTTTCAGGTGGTCTACGAGCTGCTGCTCAATCTATTAGTTATGAAATACCATTAACTCTATGTGTGTTATCAATATCTCTACGTGTGATTCGTTGAACATGAACTTTATACTTCTTTCCTAGAAGTAAAGGAAAGAAGTTGAATGTAATGTATTGAATAGGTATTTTATTTTTTATTCATCATTCGGGTCAATGAGTTAAACCAGATAGTTATATGAGTGAAACAAAACAACTTAGAAGTTTGCAGTAAGAAGATAAAATCTCATTTCATATGTACAAGAATAAAGTTGAAGTAAACATAAGCAGTGTAAACTGTTTACCCCAAGATTAAGATTCTTTCATTAGTCATCATATCTTGGAGCGGGTGTAAAAGATCAACTGTATGGAGTTTTCATTACTGTCTTGTATTTATTACCATGCCGTAGATCAATCAAAAATCAGTGGACGGTTAGGAACACCAAAGTGCACAAAGGATTAGTAATAGAGATAATGTAAGGTATCAAAAAAAGAGATATTTCTACAATTTATAAAACGAATAAAAATAGGGACTTTAAGTTGGTAGAAATGATCAAGCAGTACTTCCCTACGATTCCGATCTAGAGTATGCTCCTATTCACTGATTAAAGAAATGACTATCCAGAACGAATTAATCCCTTATTCTTTTTTTTTCAAAGTACCCTCTTCTGAGATAGAAGAACAGGAACAAAAGAAATGGAATGTAATAATCGAATTAATAAAAAAAAGATATTTATTTATTCTTTTTTCCCATCCATATGGGTGGAATTCCTATCACAATTAATGGACTAATTCCTAATTCTTTAAATTCTTTAGATTTATTGATATAACGAGTATTTTATTGAAGGGCTGAGTTATTACCGAACAAAGAAAAATACATTTTTATTATCATAAGGGATGAGATTAATTCCGAAGCACTTTTTCTTATTCTAGCAAACGGAATTCCATTGGTTTAATTTCGGACTCTCTGATATATCTTTATTCTAGTTATCCCAAAAGAAAAGGGTGTGATAATATCGAACTAGTCCTTACATTTATTTGTGGCCATAGAGGAGCCGTATGAAGCTGAGGTCTCATGTACGGTTTTGGAATAGCGATGGAAACAGTAATGTTATTATCGACTATAATTATCTAACAGTTCAAGTACAGTTGATATAGTTGAAGCACAGTCCAAATATGGCTTTTGGGGGTGGAATCTATGGCGTCAGCCCATAGGATTTATAGTTTTCATAATTTCTTCTCTAGCTGAATGTGAGAGATTGCCCTTTGATTTACCAGAAGCAGAGGAGGAATTAGTAGCAGGTTATCAAACCGAATATTCTGGTATCAGATTTGGTTTATTTTATCTTGCTTCTTACCTAAATCTATTAGCTTCTTCGTTATTCGTAACGGTTCTTTACTTAGGTGGGTGGAATTTATCTATTCCGTACATATCCATTCCTGAGCTTTTCGGAATAAAAAAAATAGCTGGAGTCTTTGGAATGACAATTGGTATCTTTATTACATTAGTTAAAGCTTATTTGTTTCTGTTCATTTCTATCACAACAAGATGGACTTTACCTAGGATGAGAATGGACCAGCTATTAAATCTTGGATGGAAATTTCTTTTACCTATTTCTTTGGGTAATCTATTATTGACAACTTCTTCCCAACTTGTTTCACTATAAAATAACAGAATACGATAACGATATTCTAGATTCATAACCTCTTTCAAACAAGAGAAAGAAACATCAATTTATTTATGGATATCTACAATATGTTTCCCATGGTAACTGGGTTCATGAATTATGGTCAACAAACAATACGAGCTGCAAGGTATATTGGTCAAAGTTTCATAATTACCTTATCCCACACAAACCGTTTACCTGTAACTATTCAATATCCTTATGAGAAATCAATTACGTCAGAACGTTTTCGTGGTCGAATTCACTTTGAATTTGATAAATGTATTGCTTGCGAAGTATGTGTTCGTGTATGCCCAATAGATCTACCTGTTGTTGATTGGAGATTGGAAAGAGATATGAAAAAGAAACAATTGCTTAATTATAGTATTGATTTCGGGGTCTGTATATTTTGTGGTAACTGTGTCGAGTATTGTCCAACAAACTGTTTATCAATGACTGAAGAATATGAGCTTTCTACTTATGATCGTCACGAATTGAATTATAATCAAATTGCTTTGAGTCGGTTACCAATGTCAGTAATTGAAGATTACACAATTCAAACAGTTATGAATTCGACTCAAATCAAAATAGATAAAGATAAACCCTTTGATTCAAGAACGATTACCGATTACTAAGATTTTGTTTTGATATAAAAGATCAAAACTTTTTTATTTTGGTTGGTCAGTAACTACAAATAATAATTAGTAACTATAGATTTAATTAGTAACTATAGATTGGTGAGAATCACTCTTTGATTTAAACTTATAATATTTTTATCACGGGAATTTCGAAATATACAATTTCAACTACTTTTTTTATTCTTTTTCTTTTGGATAAAAAGTAAGTAGGATTGGCCCAATAAAATAATTATATCTATATATAAAATTAATATTAAATTAATCCATATTAAGATTTAATTCAATTAGGAACATATCATATACAATAAAAATGGGGTAACCCTTTTCCTTTCCTGGACCATTTAGTAAGGTCATGATTTGACTTATATATTTTTTTTTTTACATATTATACATAATGGATTTACCTGGACCAATACATGATATTCTTGTAGCATTTCTGGGGTCAGTTCTTATATTAGGGGGTCTGGGGGTAGTATTACTTACCAATCCTATTTATTCTGCTTTTTCATTGGGATTGGTTCTTGTTTGTATATCCTTATTCTACATTCCATCGAACTCTTTTTTTGTAGCTGCCGCACAGCTACTTATTTATGTGGGAGCCGTAAATGTCTTAATCATATTTGCGGTAATGTTCATGAATGGTTCAGAATATTCCAATGATTCGTATTTTTGGACCATTGGAGATGGAGTCACTTCACTGGTTTGTACAAGTATTCTTTTTTCACTAATTACTACTATACCAGATACGTCATGGTACGGAATTATTTGGACTACAAGATCAAACCAGATTATAGAACAGGACCTAATAAGTAACGTTCAACAAATTGGGATTCATTTATCGACAGATTTTTATCTTCCCTTTGAACTAATTTCTATAATTCTTTTAGTTTCCTTGATAGGTGCAATTACTATGGCTCGCCAATAATAAATACTTAGAATTTTAAAAGAATTAAAAAGTTTTTAGAATTTTAGAAGTTCTAAATAAATAAAAAATCGAATCGCTTCAATTGTTCATATTGAAATGAATCGAGATTGATAAGGAGTTAGTCAATGATGTTCGAGCATGTACTTTTTTTGAGTGTTTATTTATTTTCTATCGGTCTCTATGGATTGATCACAAGTCGAAACATGGTTAGAGCACTTATGTGTCTTGAGCTTATACTAAATTCGGTTAATATTAATCTTGTAACATTTTCTGATATATTTGATAGTCGCCAATTAAAAGGAAACATTTTCTCAATCTTTATTATAGCTGTTGCAGCTGCTGAAGCAGCTATTGGTCTAGCTATTGTTTCGTCGATTCATCGAAACAGAAAATCAACTCGTATCAATCAATCGAATTTGTTGAATAATTAGTGATAATTATCATGATCATATATTGAATAATCAGTTATAATGATCATATAAATCAAGACACCACACAACATGATAAAGCATAAGAAAATATAAATGAAATTGGAATATTTTTCTATTTCTATTCTTTCACTTTCATATTCCATTAATGAAAAATAATTATATTCTTAATTTAATTGGTATTATAATTTTTTTATTTCGTTTTTTATTTGTTTATTTTATTTAATTTTAATGTATTTAAATTTTAATGTTTTTAATGTATTTTTAATGTATTATATAATAATATAAATGTATTATATAATAATATACTGCATAATATTATAAATATTATAATAAAATAATAAAAATAATATTATTAAATAATAATATGTTAATCATATTACGAAAATAAATTAAATTACTAATTTAGTTTTATTTTTATATATTCATATTTCATATTGAAAATATGAATATTGAAATATTGATTTGAATGATTGATCAATTTGTTTTGTCGGCCAATTTTTATTTACACATGTGACTCGTATGATCATGATTTTTGAAACGGAAATCAAAGTCTCTTGGCTTTTTCTCATGAACAGATTTAGAAATATATTGATTCTTAAAATTTTAATAAACCACTGCTTCGTCTGGTGTCTATAATATAAATACTAATTTTCTACCAGATTGAAAATTTTTGATGTTAAAATCTGGAATTTATAGATCCAATGTCACATTCAGTAAAAATTTATGATACATGTATAGGGTGTACTCAATGTGTACGAGCCTGCCCCACAGACGTATTGGAAATGATACCTTGGGACGGATGTAAAGCTAAGCAAATTGCTTCCGCACCAAGAACCGAGGACTGTGTGGGTTGTAAGAGATGTGAATCCGCCTGCCCCACGGATTTTTTGAGTGTCCGTGTTTATTTATCATATGAAACAACTCGCAGCATGGGTCTAGGTTATTGATACGTTACAAAAAAATCCACTTGAATCAATTGATTCCTCTTTACCGACAAAAGCCCGTACTCGAGAAAATATATTATTCTATTCCGAGCACGGGTTTTTCTGGTCAAACGTATCTTGTCTTTATCACGAGTTATTTTCCTTGGTTAACAATACTTGTTGTTTTGCCGATATCCGTCGGTTCTTCCATTTTCTTTCTTCCTCATAAAGGAAATAAGATGTTTAGGTGGTATGCTATATGTATATGCTCGTTGGAACTCCTTCTAACAACCTATGTTTTCTGTTATCATTTCCAATTGGACGATCCATTAACCCAATTGGAGGAAGATTTAAAATGGATAGATGTTTTTGATTTTCACTGGAGACTGGGAATCGATGGGCTTTCCATAGGACCTATTTTACTGACAGGATTTATCACCACTTTAGCTACCTTAGCGGCTTGGCCAGTTACTCGAAATTCGCGATTGTTCTATTTTCTCATGTTAGCAATGTACAGCGGTCAAATAGGATTATTTTCTTCTAGAGACCTTTTACTTTTTTTCATGCTGTGGGAGTTAGAATTAATTCCTGTTTATTTACTTTTATCCATGTGGGGGGGAAAGAAACGTCTCTACTCGGCCACAAAGTTTATTTTGTACACTGCGGGGGGCTCCATTTTTCTCTTAATAGGAGTTCTAGGTATGGGTTTATATGGCCCTAATGAACCCACATTAGATTTTTCAAAATTAACTAATCAATCATATCCTGTGGCATTGGAAATAATATTATATTTTGGATTCCTTATTGCTTATGCTGTCAAATCGCCGATTATACCCCTACATACGTGGTTACCAGATACCCATGGAGAAGCACATTACAGTACATGTATGCTTCTAGCTGGAATCTTATTAAAAATGGGCGCATATGGACTTATTCGGATCAATATGGAATTATTACCCCACGCTCATTCTATATTTTCTCCCTGGTTGGTAATAGTGGGAACGATTCAAATAATCTATGCAGCTTCAACCTCTCTCGGTCAACGGAATTTAAAAAAAAGAATAGCCTATTCCTCTGTATCTCACATGGGTTTCACAATTATAGGAATTGGTTCTATAACCGGAATGGGACTCAACGGTGCCATTTTACAAATACTCTCTCATGGATTTATTGGTGCTGCGCTTTTTTTCTTGGCAGGAACGAGTTGTGATAGAATACGTCTTGTTTATCTCGACGAAATGGGGGGGGTATCGATCCCAATGCCAAAACTATTTACCATGTTCAGTAGTTTTTCGATGGCTTCTCTTGCATTGCCAGGAATGAGTGGTTTTGTTGCGGAATTATTAGTATTTTTTGGAATAATTACTAGTCCAAAATACCTTTTAATGCCAAAAATGCTAATTACTTTTGTAATGGCAATTGGAATGATATTAACTCCTATTTATTTATTATCTATGTTACGTCAGATGTTCTATGGATACAAGCTATTCAATGTTCCAAACTCTAATTTTGCGGATTCTGGACCACGAGAACTATTTGTTTCAATCTGTATCTTTCTACCCGTAATAGGTATTGGTATTTATCCGGATTTCGTTCTCTCGCTATCAGTTGACAGGGTGCAAGCTATCCTATCTAATTACTTTCATCGATAGTCTTTCATTAATAATACGGAAATATAATTTTTGTCTTTGATTTTAAGATTTTTAAAATCGTTCGCTGTACAATGCAAAAGAATAAAGTGAATTAGAATTGTAATGAGATGCATTTTGAGTTTTTGAGAACCGTTTTGAATAAGGAATGATTCAAACGGTTCTCAAAAACTCGCACAAACAAGAAGCTTTTTATATATATATGGGATGATGTTCTTATGTATTCTTTATGTAGTTTATTCAATTATTTATCTGTGTAGTTTATTCAAGTAGATGTTAATGTGAATGAACCATAACTATGTAGACCTATTCCTAATAGATTGATTCCAAAATAACATACCCAAATTATAAGAAATCCTATAGAAGCCACAAGTGCCGAATTCATACTTTGCAAACTTTGATTTGTTCTACTTCTAATATGTATTCTAGTTCTAGTATGTAAATAAATCGCGAATATGGTCCAAGTAATAAAAGCCCAAGTTTCTTTGGGGTCCCAATTCCAATAAGATCCCCATGCCTCATTAGCCCATACTGCTCCACAAAGAATGCCTATGGTTAAAAAGGTAAATCCTAAACTAATGACACGATAACTCCAATAATCCAAACGTTGAGTCAATTGATATTTATAATAATTTCGAAATGAAAGAAAAGAAGTGTTTTTAAAAACACTTCTTTTTTCATTCAAATATTGAATCTCACCAAAGAAAAATGGTTTAATTAAGAAATTATTACCTTTACAAAAAATATCGATGTTTTTTCGAAATGTAATGACTAGAAGAGCGACTGATAATAGTGATCCGCATAAAAGAGCTGCATAGCTTAATAACATCATACTTACGTGCATCATTAACCACTGAGATTGTAGAGCAGGTACTAATATTGCGGATTGATGCATTTCAGTTAAAAAACCCGACGTGGCAAAGCCTTGTGTAAAAATGGTACTTGGTGCGGTTATTGTGCTTAAATCATTTTTATGGTTCCCCATCTTGGAAATCATATGAATAATGGAGAAACTGCACGAAAGGAAGATTAATGACTCGTATAAATTACTTAACGGAAAATGTCCTGAAGAAATCCAACGAGAAACTAATAATCCTGTTATAGAGAAAAAAGTGGCTATCATCCCTTTTTCCAATGAATCACGCAATCCTACGATTTCGCGGACTAATAAGATCATTAAATGAATCGTAATCACAATTGAAATTATCGAAAAAGAGATATGAGTTAATATATGTTCTAAAGTTGTAAATATCATAAAAAGGGGTCCCATTAGAGAATTTAAATCGAGAATTGAATACATTATAGGATCCATTGTGTCTCTTTTAGAGGATTTATTTTCTAGGATTTCAAGGATGCCGCCACTCGGACTCGAACCGAGATGCTCTAGCACTGCTTCCTAAGAGCAGCGTGTCTACCAATTTCACCATGGCGGCTTACTTGAAATAATAATAGTCAATTCATGTTGAATCGTCGAGAATCAAGGATTCAATATAGTTTAGTAAACATTAGAATCGATAAATCAAAATTCATTTAAATTCCTATTTGAATCTCTATTCAAAAAAAGAATCTTTAGTTGGGATCATTGTAAGTTTAGTTTTAATAATAAAGTAAGTTTAGTTTTAGTAAGTTTAGTTTTAATAATAAACTTTCGCGTACTAGAAACTAAGTTCTTCCAAAACAGTTAGAACTCAATAGTTTTGTTGTCTGTCGAGGTATAGAACTAAGAATTGTTCATTTTCTATTTTTTGATTCGTTTTTTATTTATCCGATTTGATTTCATAGATTCAAACAAAATGAAAAAAAAAATATTTTTTTTTTCAATGAAGAAGATTAAATAACCAGGATTTCATATGTATAACAATTTCATCACTAAATCAAAAGAATTTGAAATTTTCTAACGATTTCGACACCTTAGTATCATTCCTTAGTATCATTAGAGTATTAATACTCTTCATATTATATATAATGGTCTCTTCATTATATATATAATGCATAATGGTAAGATTTACCAAACTAATTAGGTTTTTGTTAGGCATATAAGAAACAAAAGAATTTTCATTTCTATCGTAATCATACTCTACTTTTCACAATAGAAAAATATTTTTCTATTGTGAAAAAAGTAGATAGAAAAAATATTCAGAATTCGATATACATACCTTTATTCTACATACCACATCTACATACTACAACAGCTAGTTCTAACTCATATTGATATTGAGGAGTTCAATACATTAATTAATGTGAATCGTTCATCTTAAAAAATTCGAAGTTCTTCGGGTATGTCAATTCCGATTATTCCAAGACTTTATTATTTGTTTGTTGCACAAAAAAACTTTTTGAACGTCCGGTGGAAACCGATTTCGCTAAGGAAAAAGCCTTTACTGCAGCTAAAAATCCTTTTTTTTTCCAAATATTTTTACGAATACGTTTTTTTGACATAGAAGTACGCTTTTTGGGAACTGCCATTCAAAAAGGGTTACCAGTTTTTATCGTTGTATGTGAAAGACATGTATTGTTTTGTTCAAAATAGATTGTTCCTTTTAGTCATTATCTATACTTATTCCCTGGTAGAATAGTTTTAAAAAAAGCATTTTCGAATATGTTTAAAACCTATTAAAAAATATATTTAAAACCTATTAAAAAATATATTTAAAACCTGTTTGAAAATATATTTTAAACCTATTAAAACATATAATTTTATTAAAACATAATTAGAATCAAGTACTCCTTTTGGTATAACTCTTTTTTCTTATTATACTATATAATATGGCTATAAATTACCAGAATAGAATATTCTACTAAGACTAGACTAGAATAGTAGAATTATTAAAGATTTCATTTTGTTTTCTTATGGAACATACATATCAATATGCATGGATAATACCTTTTCTTCCACTTCCAGTTACTGTGTCAATAGGATTTGGACTTCTACTGATTCCGACAGCAACAAAAAATATTCGTCGTATATGGGCTTTTCCTAGTGTTTTACTGTTAAGTATAGTTATGGGGTTTTCAGCCAATTTATCTATTCAACAAATACATGGAAGTTCTATCTATCAATATCTATGGTCTTGGACCATCAATAATGATTTTTCCTTAGAGTTCGGATATTTGATCGACCCACTTAGTTCTATTATGTCAATACTAATTACTACTGTTGGAATCTTGGTTCTTATTTATAGTGACAATTATATGTCTCATGATCAAGGATATCTGAGATTTTTTGCTTATATGAGTTTTTTCAATGCTTCCATGTTGGGATTAGTTACCAGTTCCAATTTGATACAAATTTATATTTTTTGGGAACTGGTGGGGATGTGTTCCTATTTATTAATAGGATTTTGGTTCACACGACCGACTGCAGCAAGTGCTTGTCAAAAAGCTTTTGTAACTAACCGTGTAGGGGATTTTGGTTTATTATTAGGAATTTTAGGTTTTTATTGGATAACAGGTAGTTTCGAATTTCGGGATTTGTTCGAAATAACTAATAACTTGATCCATAATAATGGTGTCAGTTCTTTATTTGCTACTTTGTGTGCCTCTTTATTATTCATTGGTGCAGTTGCTAAATCCGCACAATTCCCCCTTCACGTATGGTTACCCGATGCCATGGAAGGACCCACTCCCATCTCGGCTCTTATACACGCTGCTACTATGGTAGCAGCAGGAATTTTTCTTGTAGCTCGACTTCTTCCTATTTTCATAGCTATACCTTACATAATGAATTTCATATCTTTAATAGGTGTAATAACAGTACTACTAGGAGCTACTTTGGCTCTTGCTCAAAGAGATATAAAAAGAAGTTTAGCCTATTCTACAATGTCTCAATTGGGTTATATTATGTTAGCTCTAGGTATAGGTTCTTATCGAGCTGCTTTATTCCATTTGATTACCCATGCCTATTCTAAAGCTTTATTGTTTTTGGGATCCGGATCCATTATTCATTCAATGGAACCTATTGTTGGATATTCGCCAGAAAAAAGTCAGAATATGGCTCTTATGGGTGGTTTAAGAAGATATGTTCCAATTACAAGAACTACTTTTTTATTGGGTACACTTTCTATTTGCGGTATTCCACCTCTTGCTTGTTTTTGGTCCAAAGATGAAATTCTTAATGATAGTTGGTTGTATTCACCAATTTTCGCAATAATAGCTTGTTTCACAGCAGGATTGACTGCATTTTATATGTTTCGGGTGTATTTACTTACCTTTGATGGACATTTGCGCGTTCATTTTCAAGATTACAGTAGCACAAAAAATAGTTCGTCCTATTCAATATCTCTATGGGGAAAGGAGGTAGCCAAAGCAGTCAATAGAAATTTACCTTTATCAACAATGAATAATAGGGTCTTCTTTTTTTCAAAGGATATGTATAAAATTGATAATAATCTAAAAAAATGCATACGATACTTTAATACTTCTTTCGAAAAAAAGTACACTTCTATGTACCCTCGCGAAGTGGACAATACTATGCTATTTCCTCTGCTTATATTGGTATTATTTACTTTGTTTGTTGGATCAATAGGAATTCATTTTGATCAAGGAGTAATAGATTTGGATATATTATCCAAATGGTTAACTCCACTCACAAACCTTTTCCATCCAAATTCGAGTTATTCTGTGGATTGGTATGAATTTTTTACAAATGCAATTTTTTCAGTAAGTATAGCTATTTCCGGACTATTCATAGCATATATCTTATATGGGTCTGCTTATTCGTTTTTCCGGAATTTGAACTTTATCAATGCATTTGTAAAAGGTGGTCCTAAAAGGATTCTCTTGGACCAAATAAAAAATGGGATATACAATTGGTCATATAATCGTGGTTACATAGATATTTTTTATACTAAGGTTTTTACCATGGGTATAAGGGGATTAACCGAACTAACTCAGTTTTTTGATAGATATATAATTGATGGAATTACAAATGGGGTTGGCATTGCAAGTTTTTTTATAGGGGAAGGAATCAAATCCATGGGAGGTGGACGAATCTCTTCTTATCTATTCTTTTATTTATTTTATGCATCAATATCTTTATTCATTTTTTTATTTTTTTTATAAATTTATATTTTATAAATTTATAAATATAAACCAACTTAAAGTCCCTATTTTTATTCGTTTTATAAATTGTAGAAATATCTCTTTTTTTGATACCTTACATTATCTCTATTACTAATCCTTTGTGCACTTTGGTGTTCCTAACCGTCCACTGATTTTTGATTGATCTACGGCATGGTAATAAATACAAGACAGTAATGAAAACTCCATACAGTTGATCTTTTACACCCGCTCCAAGATATGATGACTAATGAAAGAATCTTAATCTTGGGGTAAACAGTTTACACTGCTTATGTTTACTTCAACTTTATTCTTGTACATATGAAATGAGATTTTATCTTCTTACTGCAAACTTCTAAGTTGTTTTGTTTCACTCATATAACTATCTGGTTTAACTCATTGACCCGAATGATGAATAAAAAAATAAAATACCTATTCAATACATTACATTCAACTTCTTTCCTTTACTTCTAGGAAAGAAGTATAAAGTTCATGTTCAACGAATCACACGTAGAGATATTGATAACACACATAGAGTTAATGGTATTTCATAACTAATAGATTGAGCAGCAGCTCGTAGACCACCTGAAAAGGAATATTTATTATTCGATCCGTATCCTGACATAAGAAGCCCAATAGGAGCAATACTTGAAATGGCGACCCATAAAAAAACACCTATACTGAGATCGGCTAAAATGAGGCGATACCCAAAAGGAATTACTAAATAACTTAGTAGAATTGATATGACCACTATAGACGGTCCAATACTAAACAAACGAACATCTCCTCTAGATGGGAGAAGGTCTTCTTTAAAAAGTAGTTTAGTTCCATCTGCTAGAGCTTGAAGAATTCCCAAGGGGCCGGCATATTCAGGCCCAATACGTTGTTGTATCGCTGCAGATATTTCTCTTTCTAACCACACAATTACTAGTACCCCTATTGTAATTCCCAATATAAGGGTCAAAATGGGTACAAAGATCCATATGAGTCCATATACTTCTTTTAAGGATTCCGATATAGAAAAAGAATTGATAGTTTGTACTTCTGTCGTATCAATTATCATTTCAACGATCAACCTCTCCCATAATGATATCTATACTACCTAGTATCGTCATGATATCAGCCAATTTCATTCTTTTAACTAGCTGAGGAAGAATTTGCAAATTTATGAAGCCGGGTGGACGAATTTTCCATCTCCAAGGGAAAACACTATTATCTCCTATCAAATAAATTCCTAATTCCCCTTTTGGGGCTTCTACTCTCACGTAAAGTTCTTGTTTCGACAATTCAAAATTGGGTGAAGGTTTTTTACTAATAAATCTATATTCAAAATCATTCCATTCGGAATTTTTTGCTCTATCAAAGCGTCGGACTTCTAAATTCTCATAGGGTCCTCCAGGAATTCCTTCTAGAGCCTGTTGAATTATTTTTATAGATTCCCTCATTTCACCGATTCGTACTAAATAACGAGCTAACGAATCTCCTTCTTTTTGCCATTGGACTTCCCAATCGAATTCATTGTAACACTCATAATTATCAATTTTACGAAGATCCCATTGTGTTCCAGAAGCTCGTAACATCGGTCCTGATAAACCCCAATTTATTGCTTCCTCTCCACCAATAATGCCCACTCCTTCGACTCGCTCCAAAAAAATGGGATTTCGCGTAATGAGTTTTTGATATTCAACAATTCCTGTTAAAAAATAATCGCAAAAATCCAAACATTTATCTATCCAGCCATAAGGTAGATCGGCAGCTACTCCTCCGATGCGGAAATAATTATGCATCATTCGCATACCTGTGGCGGCTTCGAATAAATCATATATCAATTCTCTCTCTCTGAAAATATAGAAAAAGGGAGTCTGCGCGCCGATATCCGCCATAAAAGGCCCAAGCCATAACAAATGAGAAGCTATACGGCTCAGCTCCAGCATAATTACTCTGATATAGCTAGCCCTTTTAGGTACTTGAACATTTTCCAGTTGTTCTGGTGCATTTACCGTTATTGCCTCTGTGAACATAGTAGCTAAATAATCCCAACGTGTTACATAAGGCAGATATTGTATAATTGTTCGGTTTTCCGCTATTTTTTCCATCCCTCTGTGTAAATAGCCCAATATGGGTTCACAGTCAATAACATCTTCACCATCGAGAGTAACGATCAGTCGAAGAACACCATGCATTGATGGGTGGTGAGGACCCATATTAACTATCATGAAATCTTTTTTTGTAGCCGGTACAGTCATATCTTTTCTTCCTTAATTCATTATTTCATGAATTCCTCAAAAAAGTAGGAGGTTCATCAAAATAAAAAATCTAATAACTACTATACTAATTCAAACGATTTAATTAACGATTTTTTGGCTCCCGAATATCCAACTGGTCAATTAATTTCTTATAACGCGCTCTATTTTTCTTTGACAAATAAGCCAGCAGACGTTGACGTTTTCTCAGAATTTTTTGTAGACCTCTTTGTGATAAAAAATCTCTTTTGTGCAATTCCAAATGTGAAGTAAGTCTTCGTATCTTATTGGTGAAACTTAATACTTGAAATTCAACAGAACCCCTGTTTTCTTCTTTTTCTTCTTGTGGAAGAAGTGAAATGAATGAATTTTTGACCATAAAACTTTTTTTATCTTTTTCTTTTCTTTCTTTTCCATGCCATGGATTTTACCGATCAGGAAAAATAAAATAATAATTATTATATTATGTCAATTTTTTTTAATCTAGTACACGCAAAAATTTAGATTTATCCGTTTCTATCTAAATCAAATTTTCCATTTGATTTAGATAGAAAAGAAAAGGATAATATATTTCTGCATTTACGAAAGAGAATGATTTCTTTGCACCTAAAAAGATTCTGTAGATTTCTTTCTAGATTCAATTGAATTGATACACAAGTAAATACGTATCATGTACCAGAACGTAACACACCATATGCGTACATCTTTCGGTTTTTATTTACTGAAAACGGCATGTGATATATAGGAAATATACTATTAAATAATTCTGAATCGTGGATACATACGTATCCTTGACATACTGAAACGACTACCATTATTGGTATCAAACCAATAGCGATTCATACAAGCTAAATCTTCTAATCGGTAATTGGGCCAAAGAAACAATTTGCATTTAATTAATTTATTTAAATCCGTATTAAGACGTTTGTCCTCATTCAAAAATTGTTCAGAGTTTCTTATGTTGTTTTCGTTGCAAAATACTGGATTTCTATTCACAATATCCCGATTATGAGAGTTGAAACAAATTAGAATTCTCAATTCTCTACGACGTCTAGGAGATAGAATATTTTCAGGAACAAAGAAATTATAATGATCTTGATCCCCATTCACAAATATATTGCCATGTCGTCCAGTGGATTTTTTCAAATTATTCTTATCAACATATCTTTTCTTTATGTATTTTCTATTAATTTGGTGTTTACTCTTATCGATCAATGAAATACTTATGGTTTGATATATAATGAATTTTCCATCCCTTCTTAAAGATAGACGAATTGGTTCGATAATTAATATTCCCCTTTTTATTAATTCTGTAAGAGCTAGATCTTTCTGAATCAGCATTACATCCAGATGCATCTCTCCTCTTTGAATCGAGGATATAGCAATTTCCCTTGGATTTATCAATCTAAGTAGGAGACAATATATCCTAACATTATTAATAATTTTTTGATTCAAGGGGTCATCCCATCTTAATTGAAAAATAAAATATTTTTTCAGGAACAAATCTAGTTCTCCTTCCTTATTTTTCTTGGATTGTTTTTTTTTTTTTTTACCTTTTTTAATGTTTGATCTCGTGCAATCCTCTTCAAGATATTCCTTTTGGTTTTGTTTTTGTGGATCTGATACAAGATTTGATTGACCCTCTTTTTCTTGGTTGGAATTTTGAAATTCTATTTTAACGGAATCTTTGATGTTTTGATTTTGACTAATATTTTTTTTATTTTGATTTTGACTAATATTTTTTTTATTTTGATTTTGACTAATATTTTTTTTATTTTGATTTTGACTAATATTTTTTTTATTTTGATTTTGACTAATATTTTTTTTATTTTGATTTTGACTAATATTTTTTTTATTTTGATTTTGACTAATATTTTTTTTATTTTGATTTTGACTAATATTTTTTTCATTTTGATTTTGACTAATATTTTTTTCATTTTGATTTTGACTAATATCATTTTCATAATAAATATTAGAAAGAAGTAATTTGATTGGTATGATCCACGGTTTAATCTTATATGCATCAAAAGGTAACACAAATTCTGGGAAGAACCAAGGTTCTAGATTTGATATGGTAGAATAATTTCGATTCATTCCCATCCAATCAAAAATTTTTTTTTGATGAGTCTTAGTCTTAGTATTTTTATTAGTATTTTTATAAATTTCGGTACCGATATACATATCGGTCCAGTCCTCAATATCACTATTGTTCTCAATATCACTATTGTTCTCAATATCACTATTGTTCTCAATATCACTATTGTTTCTAAGGCAAAAATGAAGAATTCTATAATCCAAATATTTTCTATCCAGATTTTTATGGGTATCAATAAAATATCCTTTTTTTAGGTAATCATCAATAGTCATATTTAGCAATACATAAAACGATTCGGGTTTCAGTGTGTATGAGTCCTTACTATCCCCATAATTTATATATTCATGTGATAAAAGATCATATCTGTAGTGTTTTTTAAATTTTTCTTTTTGACTCATCGATAAATCCACTGCACAAAAATTTTCATTCATGTAATGAATTAATCGGTCTTTTTCTTTTTTATATGAATACAATTTCATTGATTCTTTATTTTGAATAGTACAACGTTGATTGACTCTATTTCGCCATTTTTTCGGTACTAATCGAGACCATTTGCTCCGAGAAAAATTATATTGATAATGACCCTTTAACCAGTTTTTCCATTTATTCATTCCAGACTTATTAATTTTCTTATGCCTTGATTTGGAATCAAACCTTGATTTGGAATCAAATATTCCTCGTGTCATACAATAATACTTTATCTTGTCTTTAATAAAAGGATAGGTCCCGTGATCGTGATATTGAAGTACAGATCTCAGGTGATGGTTGTTAAATAATTGGGTTTGTGACAATTTGTAAAATACATATGCTTGGGACAAGGAAGATAAGTCGTGATAAGTGTTTAAATCATTTCTAATATTAGGATTAGAAAAGGACTTTTTTATAGTCGAAATAAAGTTCATTGTATCTTGATCTGTTTCATCAATTCCTTCTTGATTTCTTTCATCGTTGTAAATGGATTCATTGATAATTGTTTTTTTTAAAAGTTGTGCATTAACCTTAGAAATGGTAACCATACATTGCAAGATATCTATGTATATTTTTTCAATGAAAGATTTCATAAAATAATGTGATTTGCGTATTAATCGGGTATTTTTTCTTTGAAGTATCTGCCAAATATGTTTTTGTAATTCCGGTCTTTTATCATGATAGGCTAGAACTATTTTCTTCTTGTCTTTTGTGATTCCTTCTATTTGATTCCTTATTGTGATTGTCTTATCAGCAAGATCTTTCATTTTTTTTTCTATGAGTAAATAATTTGTCCAATTCATAGATCGAATTTGAATGGTCGATTCGTGAATAATCTGATTATTTTTTTTTGAATCTTTTGCATTTTCATTTGGTTCATGTACTTTTCCCTTCCTCAATTCAAATAAAGAAATTTGGTTCACTTTTTCAAGTTTCTTCATTATTCGTTTTAGAACTAGAACTGTTCGTTTTAGAACTAGAACTATTCGTTTTAGAACTAGAACTATTCGTTTTAGAACTCGTTTTAGAACTCGTTTTAGAACTAGAACTATTTTGATGACCCATCTTTTTTTTTCTTTTGAAACTTTTAGAGAGTTCTTTTTTACTTTTCTAATTTTTTTTTTGAGTTCCTTATATATGGGTTCAAAAAAAGAAGGTTGCTTTCGGGGAGAACCAAAAGGGAGTTCCGTTTCCATTCCCCAAACTGTTAAAAAACAAAAATTTTCTTTTTTTCCTTTTTTTTTCATTGGATCTCCATGATGAGATCGTATTTTAGATCTTCGCCAAGGTTTTAAACGAAAAGGAAATAAAATCTTTATCTGAATACCATCTGTTAACCAATCTTGGGGAAATTCTGTTTCTGATAATGGAACACCATTATAGGTGCATTTAACATGTATTTCTCTATTCCATTCCTTCAAATCCTCATACCACTCGGGGAATTGGAATAATAACATACGTCCAATATTTTTAGCTATTATCAATGAAGGCAATACAATGTTTTTTCTAAAAAAAGATTGGGTTATCAGCATCAAACCTCTTATTGCTTGAGCAAATATAATGCTATCCCAAATTTCTGATATTGTTATCCGTTCATCTTCCTCTTTTTTTTTTTTCTCCTCGTCTTTTTTTTTCCCAGTGTTTGTCTCTTCCTCTTCCTCCTCAAAGTCGGAAGTTTCGGATTCTGGGTTTCCCCCCACGGAATTCCTAAAAATAAGATTAATTATTCGATATCTATATCTATCAAAAAAAGAAAAAAAAAAGACTTTGTCTATTCGATCCAAAAAAAGCGGGGAATGAACATTTGTTTGAAATATTTCCCAAATAACTGTTTTACGTCTTTGAGCACGCATGGATCCTTGGATTATACCCCGATTAAAATCTGGTTGTTGCGAATAACGTATCAAAGCCACCTCTTCTGCTTCTGCTTCTGCTTCTGCTTCTGCTTCTGCTTGATCAATATTATCAGTATCGGTATCCAGATTTTTATCAGTATAGATCACCACCCGTTTCGCTTT
This sequence comes from Musa acuminata AAA Group, assembly GCF_036884655.1. Classification (NCBI taxonomy): domain Eukaryota; kingdom Viridiplantae; phylum Streptophyta; class Magnoliopsida; order Zingiberales; family Musaceae; genus Musa; species Musa acuminata. The sequence continues at coordinate 34,155 of NW_027021123.1, forward strand.
TCTTGAACAAATTTCATAATCTTCCTTCTGTTCTTCTCCATTTTCTTGATCCAGTCCTTCTAATTCATCGGTCAATTTGTATGACCATCGAGGAACCTTTTTACTGATTTCTTCTATTCCAATGGATTTTTTTTCTTCTATTCCAATGGATTTTTTTTCTTCTATTCCAATGGATTTTTTTTCAGTTGTTGTTTGATCATTTGGATTGGTTGTAATTATGTCGAATACAAATCTCAAGGATTTTGCTTTACTTTCTGAATTAATTCTTCTTTCTTCTTCCAATAAAAATAAAGAAGATTCATCGATTGACGTTAAGAAATTAACAATATAATTAAATGATGATTTCTCATCAAGCGGATTCTTTTCATGTTCAAATTCTCGAGAATTTTTAGAAATAGGAAAGAGCCCATGAATCTTATTTATCCAAAACGTTTCTATGGAATCTACATCTTCTTCTTCTGTAGAAGTAATTAAATCATTTGTAGAAGTAATTAAATCATTTGTAGAAGTAATTAAATCATTCATGATTGTATGTGAATAGAATTTTTTTATTGTTCTTATTGTTCCACGATACGGTCCGCTCAAAAAAGGATCATACGCTTTTGGCAAGTATTCTTGCTCATTCTCATCGTTGCATAATCTGGTCCTTTTTTCAAGTATATCTAGAGCAAGAGATATCCTTTCTTCTTCTTCTTCTTCTTCTTCTTCTTCTAGAGTTTTTATTCGACTTATCAATTCATTGCTCAAGTTGTATTTTTTTTGCTCATTGGTAGAAACCCAATAATCATATAGGTCTTCATGGGAAAATTTTTCTGTCATGTACAAAGACATTTTGCGTTCTATCAT
>NW_027021124.1:0-7500 GCF_036884655.1 Musa acuminata AAA Group
GCGTCATCATTGGCTGGGATCGAAATATCTGCGAGATCGGGGTCACAATTTGTATCGATTAAACAAATCGTCGGAATCCCTAAAATTACACATTCTCGAAGAGCCATATATTCTTCTTGCTGATCAACGATGATCACAATATCAGGCAATCCCGTCATATATTTGATACCGCCGAGATATGTTTGCAAGGCAGATAATTTTCTCTTCAACATTGCGGCATCTCTTTTGGGAAGACGGTTGAGTTTCCCCATCTTTTGTTCTGCTCTTAAATCCCTGAACTTTTGAAGTCTCGTTTCCGTAGTAGACCAATTCGTTAACATACCACCGAGCCATTTTTTATTAACATAATGACACCGGGCCCTTATTGCAGCTGATGCTACTGAATCCGCTGCTTTATTTTTGGTACCAACAATTAAGAAGTTTTTTCCCCTACTTGCTGCATCAAAAACTAAATCACAGGCTTCTGATAAAAACGAGCCGTTCTAGTGAGATTTGTAATATGAATACCTTTACGCTGATGTAAGGGGCCATTCTAGGATTCCATTTCTTAGTACCATGACCAAAATGAACTCCGGCCTCCATCATCTCTTCCAAATTGATGTTCCAATATCTTCTTGTCATTTTTCCCCACACTTCCTTTTTGTTTTTTCTTTTTTATTTTTTTAACAAAGAGACGAGGTACTTTGAAATAAATAATTGTTCCGATGGAACCTTCTACCGGGAATTAACCGTTGATACACGGTACAAACCATTAATGTCTTTTAATTACTTATTTTTTTTTTACCAAATCAATACTCGGACCAGATAGTTAAGTTAAAAGACAGATAGTTAAAAGTGAAAAGATAGTTAAAGTAAAAGAATCTGCTCTTAGGAATCATGAAATCGCGTAAACGATTGTTCTGATGTCTCATGGAAATGGGACGTAAGAACAAAATAATTCTCTATGGTGTAACAAAATATCTCTCATTTCCAAATCGAATAGATTCTTTCTTTTGATTTCCAAATAAATGTTCTTGTCTTGCCTTGAACGGTGCACTAATTTTTTGAATCCGGTACCAACGGGTATAATCCCACCCAGAACAACGTTCTCTTTCAGGCCTTTCAACCAATCAATACGACCTCGTAGAGCAGCTTTTGCTAAAACTCGAGCGGTTTCTTGAAAACTTGCTTCGGATATGAAACTTTGAGTATTCAAAGATGCCCTCGTTATTCCCAATAGGATTGCCCGATAAGAGATCGCTTCGTCCAAAGCGCGCCCCGCTCGTTCCGCTCGCAACAATCCGATTAATTCCCCAGGTGAAAAAACATTAGACATTCCATCTTCTGAAACCAACACTTTTGATGTTACTTGACGTACAATAATCTCTATATGTCTATTATGGATCTGTACCCCCTGGGATCGATAAACCTTTTGGATTTTATTAACCAAAGAGATACGACTTTGAACTATGGTTAGCTCCGCTTGAATCAAGAATCCCCAGGGGATTCCAAGAATTTTTGGTATACCTTCGTTCCAACCTTCAACTCTCCTTTCGAGGTTCATCGATATTGAATCAATAGAACGTACTTCTAAGATTTGTTCCACTTTTGGAAGACCTTGCGTTATGTCACCAGATCTCGATTTTTCATATATAAATGTAACTAATGTATCTCCTTCGTAAAAGATTTCTCCATAATGGCCATGAACAGTAGCTCCTGGAGTGGCCAAATAGGGCTTAGCCGATCTTATAACTAAGGAGTCAACATGAACAATTATGATCTGACCAGATTTTTCTACGTGTGGTTCGTATTTGAATAGACATACATTTTCACAAAAAAATTGTCCAAGACGAATTTTTTTAGATGTCTCTTCCCAATAATCGTGATGGAGAAAGTGCCAATTCAAATGGAATGGATTCAAAATGATGTTACTGCATGGATCGGGGTTATAAATCCTCCTATTTTCATCTATTAAACAGTATTTAAGTACTTGAAGTACTTGGAAAGTCTGTTGAAAATTGTCAAGTAGCAAATATTTCTTTAACAAGATCTGATTATAAGTTATTAAATGGTAAGATGAATAGAAATTTGCTATTTTAGGTACAATAGTGCCTAAGGGACCCAGCAAATCCTTAATTGGGATTATGGGATCCGATTCTTTTGTCATATTGTTATATTTTGAACCATTGAATGGGCCAATTCGAAAACAATTGGATGATGACAAAATTATCAAAGATTGGCATTCCTTATTTCGATTTAACAATGTACCAATAGTACCTTGATGTTGGGTAAGTGATTGAATCCTGGCCTTGTAAAAAAAAGGATTGATATTTGTGCGATCTAATCCATTATCGGAAATCAATCCGGAACTTGCCCTATCATATCTTTTTCCGGTATACGAAATAGTGGACTTGACTAACTCAATTCTTATGAAATCTCGAATCAGATCATTTGTTCTTACCTCAACAAAGGAAGCGTGAACCTCTTCCGGAGAACCTTTTTGCTCTTGATCCCAATTCAATACTAAGCAAGTCCGAACTAATTGAATACTTGTGTGAGAAATTCCTCGAATTGACTTGCCATTTCCATGAAGGATATAATTGACAACTCTAAGTTGGACATTATCCTTTTCCCGCAGGAGATCTTGAGGAAAAAGTGTTGCTAAATTTATGCCATCAGCTATTTCATATGTGACTACGGGTCGAACCAAAACAAAATACTTTTTCTTGGTAGGTGTGATCCGTTGGACATAGATCCAATTTTTCCATTTTTTTGATTCCTTAGAAATTTTTTTTTCTGTTTCCGGTGGTATCAAAATGCCGCTGTGCCTGGATATCTTATCTGCCTCTCCAGGAAAATAAATATCTCCGGAAAATATTTTTAGTTCAATATTTTTTTTTTTTCTCTCCACTCGGACTAATCCGCCTACTCGACTTCTTGTATTTAAAGCGAGTTGTGTATCTACTCCAATGATACTATTGTTCCGGACCATTATCAACGAAGATCCGGGTAAGATATGCACTTCTTCGAGAATGAAAAAAAACCGATCTACTTTCGTTTGGTATTTCGGACTAAATTCTTTTGGTCCTCGATACTCAATCAAATCCTCTTTTTTTATGATTGAATTGACCTCTACGGTTCCATATTTAGTAATTCCTGAATTGCTTCTTCTGTATCGTGGATCATCAAAATAAGCAAGAATACTATTTCTACGTAAAATACCCTGTTTTGGTATTTCGATCGAAATACCAAAACAGGGTATTAGTTCTTTCTCTCGTTCTTGATTGTATTGTAATGGGATGATGAATCTATTTCTTCGCTTTTTCGCCAAGAAATAAGAATTCCCTTGGATAATAGAAGGATATATGAAATTCAAATGACCATTAGACATCGTTTGATCAGGTCTTATTGAATAGTCAATAATTTTCTTATCTTTTTTACCAGAAGTATCCAACAATTTATGTCTTATTCGACCATTAGTCATTGATAGGTCAGAGATATATCTTTCTTCGACAGAAAAAGAATAAACATTCATTTGATCTTGATCCTTGTGGAGCGAAAAAGACACTATACTGGATCTGCACGGACCTCCCGCTAATATCCATAAATGACTCGTTTTTGATAATAGATGAACATTACCATATGTATATTCAGGTGCATGGTGGACATCGGTACTCCAGTGCATTTCTCCCTCTGATTCAGAATAAATATGTTTTCGTACCTTCTCTTTAAAATGAAAAGTGGACGTTCCAGCACGAATCTCAGCAATCACTTGTTCTGATTCTACATATTGATTATTTTGAACTAAAATAAAACTTTTTGGTGGAATATTTACATTATGTAGAATATCCCGACTCTCAATAGTTACATACAAGTCTATAGAACATAGAAAAGCAGGATGCCCATGACGGGTACGTGTGGGATGAACCAAATCCTCATTGAATTTTATTTTTCCATTAGAAGGAGCTCGTACATGCTCGGCAGTACCGCCTGTGAATACTCCACCGGTATGAAAAGTTCTTAATGTTAGTTGAGTTCCTGGTTCCCCAATTGATTGACCCGCAATAATACCTACAGCTTCTCCCAATTCGACCAGGTCGCCATGAGTAGGACTCCGACCATAACATAATTGGCAGATCCAAGATGTACTCCTGCAAGTAAAGGGGGTTCGAATATATATTGGTTGTGCTCGAAAGGTTATGAATCGATTGACAAGTCCAATCCCAATATCTTGATTTCGAGTGGCAAGGCATCGTAGACCGATATATATATCGTCCGCTAATACACGACCAATTAGTGTTTGGACAAAAATTTTTTCCGTCATCCCATTTCGAGGACTCACGGAAATACCTCGGATAGTGCCACAATCTGTTCTACGTACAATAATATGTTGAACTACTTCAACAAGTCTACGTGTGAGGTATCCAGCATCTGATGTTCGTACAGCAGTATCTACAACTCCTTTGCGGGCTCCATAACAGGAAATTATATATTCTGTCAAAGAAAGTCCTTCACGTAAATTGCTTTGAATGGGTAAATCAATCATTTGTCCTTGGGGATCCGACATTAATCCTCTCATACCTACTAATTGGTGTATCTGAGATGCATTTCCCCTAGCTCCCGAAAAGGACATTAGATATACTGGATTAGAAGGATCAGTCATCCGAAAATTAGGATTCATTTCTTGTCTCAAATATTCACTTGTAGCATACCATATCTCAATGGATTGACGTAATTTTTCTACCGCGTGTACATTCCCATAATGATGGTGTTTATCCAAAATAAAACTTTGTTGTTCAGCGTCTTGGACTAACCATCCCTTAGAAGGGATTGTTAAAAGATCATCAATTCCTAATGAAATAGATGTAGCAGTGGCTTGTTGGAAACCCAAAGTCTTTACTTGATCCAAGATATGTGATGTATATGCCATTCCGAAATGATCTATTAACCTGCTAATAAGTCGTTTCATAACAGTTCCATTTATCACTTTATTGTGAAAGACCAGATCGGCCCGTTCTGCCATAAGTACAGTACCTCTTATATTTATTCTGCTAAGTAGGATTCGACAATGGACCTGAGTTAGTGATTCGAAAACTTCCTTTCCTCAATCTCAATCTTGATTCACGCAGAAATTCAGAAATTATGATACCAGTGAAATTGGGGAGACCCGAATTCCCATGGGCACGAACATCGCCTAATCTGATTTCTTAGTTTAGATAGCGTATGAGTAGGCTCGACAAAACCCCTGTATGGCTTCTTCTATTTCCCGATAAAAAGAAATATGACCAAGAGTAGTTCGAATGTATATACAACGGATTTCCTTTGTTACACTTCCTTCTATTAGATAGTGCCCATAAATCTCATGATAAGTACCCAAAGATTCATATTGAACTTCGATGGGAACTTCTCTTGAGCCAATGACACGTTGATCTAGTCTCCATCGGAGCCACAAAGGACTATCTAAACTAATTCGTTTCTGTTGATAAGCTCCAAGTGCATCATAGGAACTAGAAAAATAGGGTTCTTTCTTTTCCGTATACCTATAGTCATTTTTTTTATTGTCAACCTTTTTATTTTGGTAGTTTCCGCAACTATATCTATATGGATTATACCTATTTGCACAAATACCTCGACGATTCCCGATCGTTAATAAATAGAGTCCGATAAGCATATCTTGAGTTGGTACGGAAATAGGATCCCCAATAGCTGGAGACAAGAGATTCATATGAGAAAACATAAGTAAACGAGCCTCCGCTTGAGCTTCCAAAGATAAAGGTACATGAACAGCCATTTGATCCCCATCAAAGTCTGCATTGAAACCCTTACAAACTAATGGATGTAAACAAATAGCGCGTCCCTCCACTAAAAAGGGTTGGAACGCCTGTATGCCTAATCTGTGCAGGGTGGGTGCTCTATTCAATAATACAGGATGCCCCCGCATAACTTCTTGAAGTATTTCCCATACAATGGGTTCTTTTTCCCGAATTTTACTTTTAGCAATTCCTATGTTAGAAGCAACATGTTGTCTGATTAGACCACGAATTACAAATGTTTGGAAAAGCTCTATTGCTATTTCTCGAGGTAATCCACACTGATGTAATGAAAGCGAAGGACCCACGACAATGACGGAACGTCCCGAATAATCGACACGTTTACCAAGCAGAGTCTCACGAAATCTTCCCTCTTTGCCTTCAATTACATCTGAAAATGACTTGTAAACTTTATTATGACCATCCCTCATTGGTTGTCCACGGATCCCATTATCAAGAAGTGTATCCACGGCCTCTTGTACCAATTTCTCCTGACACATTACTAATTCCCCTGGCGTAGATCTACTTGTTGCTAATAGATCGGTAAGAGTATTATTCCGATAGATAACTCGTCTATAGAGTTCATTAATATCCGAACTCATTAGTTTACCCCCATCTATCTGAATGATTGGTCTCAACTCGGGAGGAAGAACTGGTAATAAGCACAAAACCATCCATTCTGGTTCTACATTTGTTCGAATAAAATGTTTAGCTAATTCCATGCGTCTAACCAAAAAATCCTTTCTTCTTCTAATTTTTCTATCTTCCCATTCATTTCCAGTGGACCCCTCCTCCCCTAATTCCTTCCATTCTACTAATGAATTACCCGTAATAATTCGCAAATCTGAATCGGCTAATTGTTCTCTGATAGCACCTGCTCCTGTAGAGATTTCTCGATTTCGAAATGTCTCGAAGCCTTGGGTAGTAAAAAAAAGTGGTATGCTGTATTTCCGAGATTGGATTTCATATTCGAATAAACCTCGTAATCGTAAGAAAGTAGGTTTTTTCGCTATGGGCCTAGCAAAAGAAAAATCGAGATAGGTTCCTGTAGGATTGGATTCCCCCTTTTAAAATCGGACGTGAAGGTTTCCTTTCATCCGGCTCAAGTAGTTACCTCAAAAAGGGGATTCTTTCTTATTTAAAAAGTTTGTTCGAAAAACCCTACAAACAAAGAACTACTCCTTACTCAAGTTCCCACTAAGGACCAACGATTCATTCTTCTTTTTTTACTTTCATTTTCCGAATTACTTATGACAAAATAAAAATGTAGGATTTTTGAGTAGTCTACTTCCCGTCAAATGATGAATCCCCTTAAAAGAATACTTTGGGACTCGTAAGGGATTTACTTGTCTATATATCGTTCTATTCGATCCTTTAGGTCCCTACTCACCTCGATGGTTATCCCATGATGCCCCTTGAAGCATATATGCGATAGATAGACTTCTGTAACCATACTATATTTGCTTGCTTAAACGGAATCTCTCTATAAAGAAATGGAATAGCTGATTCCACAAAAAAGTGTTTTTTCACGAGGTATAACTAGCAATTCCTATTTATACGGAATCGACCATGGATCAATTCCCCTTGCATTTGGAAGTATTGAATACACCTATAATTCTGAGTTTCGTGTTACTTTTACTTCTCCCAAAACACATGTCAGAGCCGGGGGCACCCCAATCGGATTGAATGGGATGACAGTTTCTCAGTCCGA
>NW_027021124.1:10000-17500 GCF_036884655.1 Musa acuminata AAA Group
TTCGCCCCGTCAATCCTCCAGGACCCAAATAACTCAATTTTCGCCCATGAACGATTTGTGTCAATGGATTAGTTCGATCCAAAACTTGAGATAAAGGATGTAGGCCAAAAAACGATTCATAAGTGGTTGTTAATGAAGTTGAAGTTACCAAATTTTGAGGAGTCGGTATCAATTTATGCCGAATTGCTCCACATATAGTTCCTCGAACCGCATTTTCTAAACGAACAAGAGCCAGTCCGAATTGATCCTGTAACAGATCCGCTATAGAACGAATCCGTTTATTTTTCAAGTGATTCATATCGTCAAGTGTACCCATTCCAAATTTAATTCCGATCAAATGATCCGCAGCAGCCAATACATCTCGTGGTAATAAAAATGTATTGTTCTGAGGTATATCAAGATTCAGTCTCCGGTTCATATTTCGTCGACCAATCCTTCCTAATTCACATCTTTGTTGAAAAAATTTCTTTTGTAATTCTTTACATAAAGACTCAGAAAATACCGGATCCCCGCCTACACAAGCAAATTGTTGATAAAATTCCAAAATAGCATTTTCTTTTGACCCAATCTTTTTTTTCTCCTTATCATTCGGGAAAGACAAGAAAATTTCAGGGTAACAAACATTATCTAGAATTTCTCTTAGATTCGAACCCATAGCTGATGATAGAATTAGAATAGATATTTTTTGTTTCCTACTTACACGGGCCCATATCCTTGCTTTTCTATCAATTTCTAATTCCGATCTTCCTCCCCAATCTGATATTATTGTGCTGGTATAGACAGAAATTCCGTTATGGTCCAATTCTGAACGGTAGTAAATACCAGGACTTTGCAATATTTGATTGATCACAATTCTGTATATTCCATTTACTATAAAGGTTCCCAGGGAATTCATTAGGGGAATGTTTCCAATAAAAACGGTTTGTTCTTGCATATCTCTACCGGTTTTCCAAATTAATCCCGCGGGTACATATAATTCAGAAGAATATGTGAGTGATTCATACACAGCATCTCTTTCGTTTATCAAGGGTTCTACCAATTGATATCTTTCCACAAATAATTTAAATTCAATTTCTTGATCTGTATCTTCAATTTTTGGAAACTTATGAAATTCTTCCGTCAAGCCCTCATTAATGAACCTACAAAATCCCTCAAATTGGATCTGACTAAATCCAGGTATTGTGGACATTCCCTCATTTCCATCATTCCGGAGCATCTTAATCTTAAGTTTCCTGTTTATTGAAAAATCCCATTATTAGCTCACTATTTATCGAACCATACGGATCGATCTAGCAATGATGGAATGTATATTCTGTTTACTGAATCACATGAAATTTTAGCCAACTCCATATACCATATATGTATTTCATACGTATGAACGGAAATGAGACAGAGGAATGAAGAGCATTTTCGACGCAAGTTCGAATTTGCGACAGGTACAACAGGAACAATATAGAGTTTCCCTTTTTAGCATACTTAATTTTATTTGAGTTTCATTTCATGTTCAAAAAAAATTTCGAATTATTTTTTTGCTAGTAGAATATATAGAATATGATTGAATTGCGTAATAGGAGTAATATTTATTAAGTGCATGCCAATATAGCTATCTACCTGTCCGCATATCACATCTTTTATCGTAATTTCACTTGTGGCAACAGAAGTCAGGTCGCACTATATCATAATTCCTATTTTTTCTATTGCATATAGAAAATGAAAAAAGAAGGCACGACGATTCTCTATAGGGATATGGGATATGTACATAAGAGCGGTATCTGTGTAACAATTTCTGTTTTGAGGTTTACATATACACATATATATTGTTATAATTTATATTGTTATAATTGAAATTGAAAAAGATTGATTATTGAAAATAATTGATACTGAATTAGTCATAAATCAATTTGATTTTGTTATGCCATTAAGGAAACGCAACAATTTGAGATACAAATTGAAGAACCTTTCGCTAATTCAAAACAACAAAACAAATAGTTAATGGTTCCAATTTGCCCTGAATTTTTCAGTCTTTGACCAGAAATCTATTTTTTATCTTATTTGGATCGAATTTGGTTTGGCGACATGGCCAAGTGGTAAGGCGGGGGACTGCAAATCCTTTATCCCCAGTTCAAATCTGGGTGTCGCCTGATCAACAAAAAACTTGGGATTTCTTATTCTGCTGATTTAACTCGACGAATTCTGTCCCCGGAGAAGGAGAGGCAAAAGGATAAGCCTATCGATACTTTATTTTTAGAATCTGTAGTTCTATAAAGAAAGTCAATTTTTTTAAAGAAAGTCAATTTTTTTCTAAAAATCCGGGCTTTGGGTGTGGCCCAAACCGGTACAAATAGGGATGAAGTAAGCCTTACTTATTAATATGATTATGATTTTAATATGATTATGATTGGTTCGGACATTTATTTTATAAGTAGAATAAATAAATAGTGAAAGTAAATTCTGGGATTCAAAACTACGAAAGTAAGAGGTCGGAAATCTTGGTATCCAAAGGTTCCTAAAGGACACTCCATTTTTGCTACTAGGATTGAAGAAGAGATTGTACGAAAGACTATCAAGAATTCCTAATTATTTTACACTACCACCGTTGTGTCTACTGACTCTGTCTGGAATTCGATTGGATAGGCTGATGGGAAATCAATTTAGAAGTTGTGGAAAGGACTGAAGATACTTTGTATCCAGACTCACGAGAGTCTCTGAGTACTCAAACATTCAATCAGGATAGTTGGTCGGCTCTTATTGAGTAAAGAGTAAAAGTAAAAGTTGAAGAAACAAAAAAATTTCTTTGCCCGTGTAGGAATTTCTTTGCCCGTGTAAGATAGGGGGATTACGAAAAAAAGAAAGAATGTATGTAATACTGGTGATGGTGTCTCCCCATTCTTTCACAAAAAAAACAGTAAGGCTTAGATCAAATAGGAAATAGAGGTATCTGATAGATAGTTATCTATCTTGATGGTATATTTTGATGTCTTTTGCTTATGAAAAAGGGTAACAAACAATAGGTCTTAGTACTCCTACATGTTCCATTGGGATAGGAGTATTCCTTTGTTATTTCATTTTCCGAGAAAAGGTGTGTGTATTGTATTTATGCTTAATGCTTCCCGATTCTACCAGAAATCTTATAATCTTGTTACGAGTAGATTCATTGGATTGGTTCATCAATAGCCTTAAGTTAAGTCAGAATTCCATTTTGACTCTGCGCCATTGATTCCACTATGATTATTGATCAATAATGGAATAATTCCTTCATAGAGATAGGAGACATAATTTATATGGATATAGTAAGTCTCGCTTGGGCTGCTTTAATGGTAGTCTTTACATTTTCCCTCTCACTCGTAGTATGGGGAAGGAGTGGACTCTAGGGGTACTACTAATCGAGTAATCGATTGAGTAATTGAATTCTATCAATTGTTTAATTGATCGTTTTGCAAAGCTTTAAAAAAAGAATGTCTCTGTTTCAAAATTATACTGAAATACAGTAATGAATAAGAAAATACAATAATGAATAATAACCATTCGATCAAAGAATGAATGATTACTATAGTTGTATTTCGAAACCTAAATCTACGCATGATAGGAAATTTTTTCCAACCGAATTCTTCCTAAATATTCTATTTTGATAAACCAGCTCTTACCAGAATTATGGATATTACAAAAAGAAAAAAACTGAAATTGGTTTTTTCTTTTTTTCTTTATTTGTTTCCCTCTTTCTTTACTTTTACTGTTCTAAGAGAAGAGAAAGCCGTTCCGCTATTCTAATTATATTAGATTACGACAATACATACTTTCTATTGGAAATGACTAGTTGTTGTCCAAAGAGGTTCTACACATAATAAGATTAGATCTTTCTTCCGTTGAGCGATCCACATATCGCGCATTTTCACCTTTTTTTTAGACTCCTAGAGATTTTTTTATGCTTTTTTTGACTCATCTCATGTCATGTTTAAGCATAAAAAATTGGGAAGGTCTACTCTATTAATCTACTTCTTTTTCAAATCTGAAGAAGTTATCATGGAATAGAACTCCGCAGATCATCTGTTAATAGATCAAGCAATGACTTCTTGAGATGGGAAATCTAAAAAAAGAAAAAGATTCTTTTCTTTGGTTTCGTTTTCTTTTATCTTTTTTTTTATTTAATTTATAGTAGAATATGCCCATACTCTTTTTGTCTTGCTCCATTGATTCCTTTGATAGATCTCGGGACCTATACCTATATATATATAAATTCTAAGAAAGCCAGGAATTAGAAGAGTTGGTCTTCAATTATTTTGAATTGATCGAAATCCACACAAGTAAATGTAGCCAAAAAAATAATAGAATTGGACTGTTATTTTGATGTACTATTTAGATATACATCTAATCTATGTACATACATATTGTATATTGACCTAGATATAGGCTTTCTCTATATAAAAGCCTATATCTGTATACAGTACAACTTTCTATGAAAATCATTAATAGGATAATAAATACTATACCATACTATCTCGGCTCAGATACTACTATCTCAGATACTTATTATCTCAGATACTTATGATTCCAGACAGATCATTTCATTTAAGACTTGGAGTTTGAATCCGTTTCTTTCATTTATTCAATCATTGATAAGAACTAATAAATCAAGTTTCAGTCAAATTAATCATTTTGACTGACTGTTTTTACGTAGATGATAAGTAAAAAGGCAGTAGGAACTAGAATGAACAGTGCAGTAGCAATAAATGCGAGAATATTTACTTCCATAATCTCATTGTTTTTTTACTTCGCAATAACTCGGGATCTAATCCCATAGAGATGAGAAATTTGATTCCTGTAAATTCAATGGGATGAATTGCATCCTGATGATACTGAATCGGATCAATATTATGAATAACAATATCTGATCTATCAAATCGATTCATCGTCGAGAATTGAATAGTATAACATAGGAAGAGATCCTTTATCCATACTAAATCTGAAATGGGATTCCTGATCCAATAAAGAATCCCATTGAATTTTCATCCTTTTCCACTTTTTCTTTTCTATAAATAACCCTACCTTCTTCCTTATATACTCCTCCTTCGTTATACTTATACATACAATTATGTACATACAATTATGAGGTATTATATGACTGGTATTCTATGAATCACACACAGATCCAAAGAGTAGAAGTGAGATGGAAAAAGGACGGGTTAAGTATAAAAGATCTAATATAATTCCAACAAATTTAATAAAAAGGAACGTTGCTTGGTCTTTTCTTTTATTTGATTAGTATCTCTTTCTTCGATTGGGACTGGAAGGCATACATCAAAAATTCAGTGTGCAATTTAAATGAGAATGAGATAGATTGTTTCCAATTAGTCATTGAGGATACACAAACAAAGTCGAAGCTAAAAAGGGTTGTCGTTTAACCTGACAAGTACTCTGTCGAGGTAATTATGTTAAGTTCATTATGTATTGTACAATAAACGAATACAATTTGCGTATGTACTCTCGGTAAAAATAGGAGCACTCTATTCTATTTCATTTATCAAGAAAATCGAAAAAGAAAGTCAGACGAGTATCTCTTAAAATACTAAATATAGGAATACCACCGATTGTACGAATCTATATATGTTATGTCTCTCCCTTATCACTCGGCACTAGTGGAAGAAATGGAAATTCCTGTATTTGTCTGATGATAAATGCGAAATGAAAAACAAAAGAAATAAGGATCTCCACTGGGGATTAGATCTTGCCCCCTGTCTCCTTTTTCACGGAAAATAGATAAATTCATTTCTCCATTGCATCGGTCGGATCCTAGTTCGGGACTGACGGGGCTCGAACCCGCAGCTTCCGCCTTGACAGGGCGGTGCTCTGACCAATTAACTACAATCCCAGCGAGGTGTATGGTATACATATTCTTAATGGTTTCAGAAAAACATTTTCTTCGTCGCGTTGTAACAGAGACACGAATGATATACTAACTGATATCATATACACATAGAACACATAGATATGGACTATAGTGAAAGTGACACGGATTACTAGTAACCTGTGTTTATTTTATTTTATTGCCAAAAATAGATAATCAACCTTTCATTGAGAAAAAAACGATTTTTCCTTTCATAATCTTTGCTTTGATTAAGTATTATGAATCTAGATCGTTAGAAAGAAAAGATCAGAACGAATGAGAAAAACATGGATAGAGAAACAAAAATGGACTCTTTCTCTTTTACGGATCAGGTATTTTTGTTTCTGGGGGACAAATTGGTTATATCATTGGTTATATCATATTCATGGAGCGGCGAATTTTTGGGCCGAGCTGGATTTGAACCAGCGTAGACATATCGCCAACGAATTTACAGTCCGTCCCCATTAACCGCTCGGGCATCGACCCAGGAAGAATTCCTTCTAGGCTTATTGATAATCCATGATCAACTTCCTTTCGTAGTACCCCCAGGGAAGTCGAATCCCCGCTGCCTCCTTGAAAGAGAGATGTCCTGAACCACTAGACGATAGGGGCATATCCGCCCAACTGTCATCATACTATGATGATAGTATGAGTAGTTTTTTGGAATTTGTCAATATAATCTAATGATATGACTAGATCTGAACACTCTTTTCTACTTTTATGTTATGATTCCATAGAATTTTGTTTTGGATTTGATGGTTCATGAATGAACCATCCATACTATTTTATATAGCGAAAGGAGGTACAGGACTCCGTCAGTTCAGGCAGTGATTGGTCCGACAGAACAGAAAAGGGGGTAGAACCCCACTTAATTTCTTTTCTTCAATTTTAACTCATTAATTTTAACTTAACTCATTGCTTCGTTCATTGTTCAGATAAAATATGCCTATCACTATCTCACATTAAGTCAGAAAATTAAAAAACGATAGAAATTTTCCTTTTTTCTTTTTTATTTTTTTATAAGAATTCGGTTCAGGGTACGAATACCCTCATCACATGATTCAAGAAAATCTATCGAATCTATGTCGATGTCAGATTGGTACATGTATCAATCAAGTGAATCTTGTTTTGATGAGTCAGTAAAGGTAAACAAGCGGGGTCGGTCTTGAAACAATTCACTGCATTATTTTTATCAAAAAAAAAAATAAAAATTTGCCCACTTTTTACTTTTTGGGGGGTAAATCAAATTGATTGCTCCTTAAATGAACTATGTATATATTATGTGCATATATGTATATATCATGTACATATATTATGCAGTAGACTCATAATGGAAAAAGGCTATAATTCATGAATCGAATAAAACAAGCCCTTTTAACTCAGTGGTAGAGTAACGCCATGGTAAGGCGTAAGTCATCGGTTCAAATCCGATAAGGGGCTTTTTCCACTAAACTAAAGTTTGAGTCTTTGTTTTTCGGTGGAGAATAGAGATTTCTTTTTATTTCTAAAAAGAAAAGGGTAACCACCATTATAATGACTTCTGATTATTACGAGTTATAGTTAAAAAGTGAAACATTATTCATTATTATTAGTATAAATAATAATGAATAATTGTAGTT
>NW_027021124.1:22500-36135 GCF_036884655.1 Musa acuminata AAA Group
TCCCATTTTTCACTCAATGATGGAACTTTGCTTATTTTTTTTTTTTGAGGATCGACGAATCAATGATATTTCTGTTCCAATTTCTGCCGCTTCTTCTCCTCTGAATCAAACTTTTTCTTGCATAATATAATGTTCAGTTCCTATTATTAACAATGATACAGTTCGGATCCTAGATGTAAAATATAAGAAGGTAGATCTCCCTCTCCATCGACAAATGAGATTGTTGCTGATACAGTACATAAAAAAAATAATAAATAACTAAATTAAAATTAACCAAATTTTCCTGATGTAGAGGCAATCAAGAAAGCTGCATAAGTGAATATATAGCCTACGGAAAAGTGGGCTAATCCAACCAATCTTGCTTGCACAATGGAAAGAGCCACTGGCTTATCTCTCCATCGAATCAAATTAGCCAAAGGTGTGCGTTCATGAGCCCATGCTAAAGTTTCAATCAATTCCTGCCAATATCCGCGCCAAGAAATTAAAAACATAAATCCAGTAGCCCAAACAAGATGTCCAAATAAGAACATCCACGCCCATACGGATAAACTATTCATACCAAAAGGATTATATCCATTGATAAGTTGTGAAGAGTTTAACCATAGATAATCTCTTAACCATCCATTAAATAAGTGGAAGATTCATTAAATTGTGAAACGTTACCCTGCCATAAAGTGATGTGTTTCCAATGCCAATAAAAAGTAACCCACCCAATGGTATTTAACATCCAGAAAACTGCCAAATAAAATGCGTCCCAAGCAGAAATATCACAAGTACCGCCGCGTCCTGGGCCGTCGCAAGGAAAACTATAACCGAAATCCTTTTTATCTGGCATTAACTTGGAACCACGTGCATCTAAAGCACCTTTTACTAAAATCAGTGTAGTTGTATGCAAACCTAGAGCAATAGCATGATGAACCAAGAAGTCCCCAGGACCTATTGTTAAGAAGAGTGAATTACTATTCTCATTAACAGCATTCAACCAGCCCGGGTAACCATATGCTTCGACCTGCATTGAATGCTGGGCCATTCGTTGAAGATAAGAGTACATCGAACCCATATGAAGTCTTACCATGAGCGGATTGTATCCATTGGGCAAATATAGGTTCAATCAAGATTTGTTTTTCCGGAGTACCAAAAGCGAGGCATAACATCGTTATGAACATAAAGGCCCAAGGTATGGAACCCAAGAAACAGGCTGGCCCAACTTAAATGAGATATGATAGCTTCTTTGTGGTCTAACATTCTTGCCAATACATTATCCTCATTCTGTTCTGGATTGTAATCTCTAATGAAGAATATAGCTCCATGAGCAAAGGCTCCTGTCATGATAAACCCTGCGATGTATTGGTGATGAGTATATAACGCAGCTTGAGTAGTAAAGTCTTGTGCTATGAATGCATAAGCAGGTAAAGAGTACATGTGTTGAGCTACTAAGGAAGTAATAACCCCTAAAGAGGCTAGAGCAAGACCTAATTGAAAATGAAGCGAATTATTGATTGTGTCATAAAGACCCTTATGCCCACGCCCTAATCGACCCCTGGAGGAATATGTGTTTCTAAAAGATCTTTGATACTGTGCCCAATCCCGAAGTTAGTTCTATACATATGACCAGCGATCAGGAAAATAAATGCAATAGCTAAATGATGATGAGCAATATCGGTCAGCCATAAACTTTGCGTTTGTGGATGAAATCCACCGAGAAGGGTTAGAATGGCAGTTCCTGTTCCTTGGGAAGTACCAAATAAATGGCTACTCGAATCAGGGTTTTGGGCATAAAGATTCCACTGACCCGTAAAAAGTGGTCCCAACCCTTGAGGATAGGGTAATACATCTAAAAAATTATTCCATCTGACGTACTGTCCCCTGGATCCTGGAATAGCGACATGAACTAAATGTCCTGTCCAAGCCAAAGAACTCACTCCGAAAAGTCCTGACAAATGATGATTTAGACGAGATTCGGCATTTTTGAACCACGAAACGCTTGGTTTCCATTTTGGTTGTAAGTGTAACCAACCCGCTATTAAGGATATAGCAGAAAGAAATAATAGAAAAAGAGCTCCAGTATAAAGATCTTCATTAGTGCGTAATCCGATTGTATACCACCACTGATAAACGCCGGAATAAGCGATATTCACTGGACCGGTAGCACCTCCTCGAGTAAAGGCTTCTACAGCTGGTTGACCAAAATGAGGATCCCAAATTGCATGAGCAATAGGTCTTACATGTAAAGGGTCTTGTATCCATGACTCAAAATTTCCTTGCCAAGCTACATGAAAGAGATTTCCGGACGTCCACAGAAAGATTATTGCTAATTGCCCAAAGTGAGAAGCAAAAATGTTCTGATAAAGACGTTCCTCAGTAATATCATCATGACTCTCGAAGTCATGTGCGGTAGCAATACCAAACCAAATACGACGAGTAGTGGGGGTCCTGAGCTAAGCCTTGGCTAAACCTCGGAAATCTTAATGCCATAATGCCTTTCAAATCCTCCTAGCCATTATCCTACTGCAATAATTCTTGCTAAGAAGAATGCCCATGTTGTGGCAATTCCACCCAGAAGGTAATGGGTTACTCCTACAGCACGTCCTTGTACAATGCTCAAGGCTCTAGGCTGAGTAGCAGGAGCAACTTTTAATTTGTTATGAGCCCAAACGATGGATTCAATGAGTTCTTGCCAATAACCACGGCACTGAATAGAAACATTAAACTGAAAGCCCAGACAAAATGAGCACCTAAGAAAAAGAGACCATATGCAGATAATGAAGAACCATAAGACTGAATTACCTGAGATGCCTGTGCCCATAAGAAATCTCGAAGCCACCCATTAATAGTAATGGAACTCTGCGCAAAGTTTCCTCCTGTAATATGAGTTACTACCCCTTGATCACTTATAGTACCCCAAACATCACCGACTGCCATTTTCCAACTGAAATAAAACTACGGAAATCGCATTGTACATCCAGAATAGACCTAAGAAGACATGATCCCAGGCAGATACTTGACATGTCCCCCCTCTTCCAGGTCCATCACAAGGAAAACGAAAACCAAGATTTGCTTTATCAGGTATCAAACGGGAACTGCGAGCAAATAGAACACCTTTCAGTTAGTATCAATACAGTCACGTGGATCGTAAATGCATGAATATGATGGACTAAGAAGTCTGCGGTTCCTAATGGAATAGGTAACAAAGCTACTTTGCCGCCTACTGCTACCAACTCACCACCTCCCCAAGTTAAGCTGGTACTTGCTGTTGCACCAGGAGCTGTTATGCCGGGTGCTAAAGCATGGGTGTTTTGTACCCATTGAGCAAAGATGGGTTGTAATTGTATAGCGGTATCTGAAAACATATCTTGTGGACGCCCTAAAGCGCTCATGGTATCATTATGAATATACAAGCCAAAACTGTGAAAACCCAGAAATATACATGCCCAGTTAAGATGTGATATGATTGCATCGCGGTGTCTAAGGACACGATCTAATAGATCGTTGTATCGAGTAGTTGGATCGTAATCTCTTACCATAAAAATTGCTGCATGTGCAGCAGCACCAACTATGAGAAACCCACCGATCCACATGTGATGTGTGAACAACGAAAGTTGTGTACCATAGTCAATAGCTAGGTATGGATAGGGAGGCATGGAATACATATGGTGAGCTACAATAATGGTTAAAGAGCCTAACATAGCCAGGTTAAGAGATAATTGAGCATGCCACGACGTTGTTAGGATTTCATAGAGTCCTTTATGGCCCTGGCCTGTAAATGGACCTTTATGAGCCTCTAAAATGTCTTTAATGCTATGACCAATGCCCCAGTTGGTTCTATACATATGACCAGCGATCAGGAAAAGAATTGCAATAGCTAAATGATGGTGTGCAATATCGGTCAGCCATAGACCACCTGTTATTGGGTCCAATCCTCCGCGAAAAGTAAGAAATTCCGCGTATTTTGACCAATTCAAGGTGAAAAAGGGGGTTGCTCCCTCGGCAAAACTGGGATAAAGTTGAGCCAAAAGGTCCCGATTCAAGATAAATTCATGAGGAAGCGGTATCTCTTTAGGATCAACTCCAGCGTCGAGAAATTGGTTAATCGGTAAAGATACATGGATTTGGTGTCCCGCCCAAGAAAGAGACCCAAGTCCTAGTAACCCCGCTAAGTGGTGATTTAACATAGATTCTACATCTTGGAACCAAGCCAATTTGGGGGCGGCTTTGTGATAATGGAACCAACCAGCAAAAAGCATTAACGATGCAAAGACCAATGCGCCAATGGCGGTACAATAGAGTTGTAATTCACTAGTTATTCCAGATGCTCGCCAAATCTGAAAAAACCCGGAGGTTATTTGTATTCCTCGGAAACCTCCACCCACATCACCATTCAATATTTCTTGACCTACTATTGGCCAAACTACCTGGGCACTGGGTGCAATGTGAGTAGGATCACTTAGCCATGCTTCATAATTGGAAAAACGAGCGCCATGGAAGTACATGCCACTCAGCCAAAGAAAGATAATGGAGAGTTGACCAAAATGAGCACTAAATACTTTTCGAGAGATCTCCTCCAAATCACTGGTATGACTATCGAAATCGTGAGCATCAGCATGTAGGTTCCAGATCCAAGTGGTAGTATCAGGGCCCTTAGCTATTGTTCTTGAGAAATGGCCGGGTCTGGCCCATTCCTCGAAAGACGTTTTTTATGGGATCCCTATCTACAACAATTTTCACTTCTGGTTCCGGCGAACGAATAATCATTAAGTCCTCCTCTTTCCGGACAACACATACAAAGAGACCCGCCAACAGTTTTTAGTGAACCTCTGAAAGATAGCTATTTTATTTATGTTATGATTAGTACCTTTCTTTCCTATCTCCCATCCATCTATTTTATTTAGTTATTCACTAGAGCAATTATGATATTGAAGTCAATCCGAGGCAAGTGTTCGGATCTATTATGACATAACGATTAGGTGCCCAACGGACCCCTTTTCTCTTGGAAAGTCCTTTCCCAGCATGACGAAAAAACTATTTTTTTGTGCAAACTAGTGTACTTATATCTGAATGTATAAATACCTATATGAATCTACTTCCAATACCTATATGAATCTACTTCCATGGAATATCTTATTACTTTACTCTAAATTAAATCACAAGACCATTCATTAGAATTAATAAGATCCATTCCTATATCTTATCTGTATTTAGTCATTCGAAGGTACCTTTTATTAGCTTTATTAGTTTTATTCTATACTGTATTCGGATCATTTATCCCTACGAGATACCATACAATGATTTTAGAAGGAAGGGATATAATAAAATTCTTGATTGGATCTTTTCATGGGAACGATCTATTTTATTTGATTGATGGATCCAACAACTAATTTTAATGAATTAAAAAAGAGAGTGGTTTTATTCGAAACGCCTCGTGATCTTCAACCAATTATGTGCTTCAATATAATTACCTGGACTAAGCGCTATAGCTTGTTTCCAATACTCAGCAGCTTGATCGAACCAAGCCTCCGCAATTTCAGAATCACCCTGTAGAATGGCCTGTTCTCCCCGGTCGGAATAGGTGGTTCCTTCCCTTAGAACCGTACTTGAGAGTTTCCTACCTCATACGGCTCGGCAATCGATTCTTTTTACTTGCGCCCCATCTTAATCTACCCTATGCTAACTGAATTAGATTTGTCATAAATGTATCCCCTTTTTCCCATTTTTGTTGGGTTAGCCAGAAGAAGTTAATTACATAAGTTTAAAACTCTAATTTTTTGATCAATAACAAGTTTTGTCTTTTCTCCCACCTTCAGAAGAATGAAGCATAGATCGCCCCTATATCCTATAGATAGTGTTTATATAGTGTTAGAATTTTCTGAAAGGTAACTATCTCGGTTTCATATATGAAATTTATATAGATATAGAATCTTTGAAAAAGACTTTCCTCCATAAGATAAGAAAAAAGAACTTACTATCTTTGGGATCTGATGCTACACCGCTGCTCAATACTTTAGTGGATCGACTCTATTACATAAGTTGATTCCTAACTTTTATCCCGTATTATGGCATAAGTAAGCAAAGCAGTTCTTAACTCTATCGACCCAATAGTTTGTTAATTGATCTTTACGGTGCTTTCTCTATCAATTCAATCCTTTATCCATAGAGTATAGTATATAGGCTGTATCTATTTCTTCCTATTTTGGTTCTCGTGAAGTCTCTTTATTTGCTACAGCTGATAAAAATCGTTGCTTTAGACGATGCATATGTAGAAAGCCTATTTTTTCTAGTCTTTACTAGTCGATTGGATCTTTTTTTCCTTCTTTCTATAGTGGAGATAGTCGCACGTAATGACAGATCACGGCCATATTATTAAAAAGCTTGTGGTAAGAATGGGTTTCGCTCTAGTGCCCGGAAATAATATTCCAAAGCCTTTGTATGCTCTCCGTTGCTTGTGTGTATAAGGCCTATGTTATAGAGTATATAACTTCGATCATAGGGATCAATTTCTGGTCGCGTAGCTTCATAATAATTCTGTAAAGCTTCCGCATAATTTCCTTCGGATTGAGCCAACATCCGTTACGGTCGTTCATTCTATTCAAAGAATCTCCGTTCCAGAACCGTACGTGAGATTTTCATTTCATACGGCTCCTCCCTTCTGTGCATAGTACTAAAGGAAATAATCCATGGAATTAAAATTTCACTATTCTCATTATGAATTTCACTATTCTCATTATGAACTGACAGGAGCTGGTATTTTTACAAGAAATTTCTAGCCAGCCTTCCCGCAAGAGTTTTTTTCTTAACACCAATCGTATTAGTGCTAGATGGAAATGGTAACTCCAACAATTTCTTTGTCCTCAACGCCCCCTATTTCCAGGAATTAGTCACTTCAACTATCTTTGATGGTTATACGGGTACCCAAAGTACGAACGAGATGGATGTTTGTTGTCCCAACCATTCTTGTTAGCCCCGATACCGATAAGGAAAAGGGTAATTTATAACAAAGTTTTTGTGTTGTTGATTCCTAGGTGTAGTGCTTCTTCCCCCATGCCGCCTATTGGTACTAGTGGAGTAGGATTGCCCCACAATACGGAACCTATAGGTGTAACCTTTCGCTCAATACTAAAATCGACAATTGAAGCATCTGAGGCTGCATCAATCGAGGATACACGACAGAAGGAATTGTTCTATCTCCAAACTTCACCTTCACCAAGCGCGAGTTTATTTCAAAAATTTGGTTCTTTCTATCCCGAACGTCCCTTTTCTTTCTCGTAATACTGAGGACAACTAGACTAAAAAAAACAAGAAAAAGAATCAAATCGCACCATCTCTGTAATAGGTAAATGCCTTTTTTTCTCCGGAAGTTGTCGGAATTATTCGTAATAAGATATTGGCTACAATTGAAGAGGTCTTATCAATAAAATTTGCATTTATCCGAGATCTAGGCATAATTAACAATCCATTCTAATTCTATAATTCTTTTCATTACCCCGAGGGGTAAATGATCTCGCAAACTAAAGGAATTGTACAGTACGAAATAACATAAAAACAGACTAATTCTAAAAAAAGATGTGTACCTTTTGTTCAAATTGTCCCTATTTTATTGTGGATTCTGATAACTCGAGAAGTTTTGATTTGGTTATAATCCAAAGAGGAAAAAGAATGAAATAAGCATTAAAAAAAAAATAGAGTAGAGTAAGGTAAGCATCCATTTTGTTTTTTGTTTGCATAACATGGATACGCCATGCCATACAATTGAAATAGAAAAATCCATGGGACGATTCATAAATTTGTACTAGATCTATGGGGTAGCTGATGAGAGAAGTTGTTGTTGAGAAATAGGAAATTTTATTTGAAAGGAATTATTCCTATGGAACCATTCATCAGTCGTACCTACTGGAATAATATGAATGACTCGCTATTCACTCGGTTTCTGGTCAATAATAAGATTATGTAGGAAAGATGGCCGAGTGGTTCAAGGCGTAGCATTGGAACTGCTATGTAGGCTTTTGTTTACCGAGGGTTCGAATCCCTCTCTTTCCGTTTCTCTTAATTCACCAACGTTACTGAACACAATATATCAAATCAAATAACAATTGATACCATCATCCCAACAAGAGGACCTGACCTTTTTTTGATAGAAATTCTCTATTCCTAATTACATTACTGTGGTACGTAAAATACAAATATCGGAAAAAGAAAGAGCAAAAAAATCTTACTGCTGATCCATTTGTGATACGTGAATGAGAAAAATGCGGATCAAGGCCCTTAGATCTATTTATTTTATTTCGGCGAAAAGAGACAAAATTCTCTGAAACTTTCTTTGTTATTTTCGTTAGGTTCAAGTCTGACGGGAATAATATTCTACGACTAACAACTCATTTATTTTCAAATCGATCCATTTAACTATCTATTATTTGATTTACTACTCCTTTATATTGGAATGAGTCAAAAGTCAAATGTTTTGGCAATTCCTCGGGGGGGGATAAGGCAATATAATTTTGAATCAGAGCTTTCGATCTTTGTTTATCCTTCGTAGTAATAATATCTCTGGGTTTACAACGATAACTTGGTATATCCACTATACGACCATTAACTAAAATATGTCTATGGTTAACTAATTGCCTGGCTCCAGGAATGGTCGAAGCCATACCCAATCGGAAAAGGATGTTATCCAAACGCATCTCAAGTAATTGTAGTAAAACCTGACCTGTTGACCCTTTAGCTTTTCCAGCGATATGCACATATCTAAGTAATTGTCGCTCTGTCAGACCATAATGAAAACGCAATTTCTGTTTTTCTTCTAGACGAATACGATACTGCGATCTTTTCCCAGAACGCAATTGGTTTTTAAGATCACTTCCGGATCTAGGTCTTTTACTAGTTAGTCCTGGTAAAGCCCCCAGACGGCGTATTTTTTGAAACGAGGTCCTCGGTAACGAGACATAAAGACTCCTTTTTAATTTTATGGATTTTATTGAAATTTCATTTTTTCAGAATAAAAAAATGAAAACTGAACTGATAAATTAAGACTGAACTAAGGGATAAACAAAGCAAAGCTAAATTTACCGAAATACTACAAAGTAGAATAAAATAAATTGTATCAATATCCGGATTTTTTGTATATATAGGAAGTTGCAGCTCCGTTTTATGATTTGTTCGGTAGAGAGAGATCTAATTGTTCCAATACATTTTTTGGTCATGGTTGCAAGTTACCACGACATAACATATGGGAAAAGGAGGAGAGAGATTATCAATCACGGAAAAATCGATAGAGAAAAAGCCGGCTATCGGAGTCGAACCGATGACCATCGCATTACAAATGCGATGCTCTAACCTCTGAGCTAAGCGGGCTCACATAACATAACAGAAATAGTATATAGAAATTGAGGAAACTACCGGATTTTAGCTATTAGCTGATCTTATCTATTAGCTATTCGTTTAATATTAACTATGAACTATAACTATATAACTATACTATAACTATATAACTATATAGTATAGTATAGTTCTATATAGTTATATAGTATACTTCTAAACTATATACTATAACTAACTATAATAATAATTCTGACTATTCTTCTGACTATTCTAACTATATCTAACTATAATATACAACATAATGTATTTATTTATATATTTATATTTTATATATTTATATTATGTTAATTATAGCTATAGCGAATCGGTCCTAAGATAAAAAAAAAGATAAGGATAAAGATACAATCTAAATGAAAATGAGACATTCCTCTGGTTTGATTCGGAAAAGGAGGAGATAGGACAAAAAAAAAGAAGAATGAATATCGACCGTTCCACTATTCCAAATCGCACTGTAAAAATGAAAGGGAGGGAGAAACATATATATGTTGGATATATCTATCCATATTGAATTGCGGATACATCAATGATAGAATCATTTCTGATTGAAACAAGGTTCATTCAATATAAATGAACTGATGGGGGATAGCCAAAAAAATCAAACAGCAGCATACACTTTTTCAATATAGAAATCATTATCTAACGAATTCAACGGGTCCAAACAAACAAAATAAATGAAAAGGATAGTTGGAATTCCAACTAGGTCTTGGTATCAAAGGGGATATGGCGAAATCGGTAGACGCTACGGACTTGATTGGATTGAGCCTTAGTATGGAAACCTGCTAAGTGGTAACTTCCAAATTCAGAGAAACCCTGGAATTAAAAATGGGCAATCCTGAGCCAAATCCTTATTTTGAGAAAACAAAGGTTTATAAAACTAGAATTTAAAAGGATAGGTGCAGAGACTCAATGGAAGCTGTTCTAACGAATGGAGTTGACTACGTTTTGTTGGTAGCAGGAATCCGTCTATAAAAATTACAGAAAAGATGGTCCTATATACCTAATACGTATGTATACATACTGCCATATCAAACGATTAATCATGACCCGAATCTATTATATTATAATTATATATAATTATAATATGAAAAATTCAGAGTTATTATGAATCCATTTCAATGGAAGTTGAAGGAAGAATCGAATATTCAATTATGAAATCATTCATTCCAGAGTTTGATAGATCTTTTGAAAAACTGATTAATCGGACGAGAATAAAGAGAGAGTCCCATTCTACATGTCAATACCGACAACAATGAAATTTATAGTAAGAGGAAAATCCGTCGACTTTTTAAATCGTGAGGGTTCAAGTCCCTCTATCCCCAATAAAAAGCCTATTTTACTTCCTAAGTATTTATCCTCTTCTTTTTTTTCATCAGTGGTTCAGTTCAAACAAAATTCACTATCTTTCTCATTCACTCTACTCTTTCACAAACGGATCCGAACTAAAATCCTTGGATCTTATCCCAATTTGGATAGAACCTGTACAAATGAACATATATGGGCAAAGAATCTCTATTATTGAATCATTCACAGTCCATATCATTATCCTTACACTTACTTGTCAAATTTTTTACTACTTTTTAGTCCCTTTAATTAACATAGACACAAGTACTCTACTAGGATGATGCACGGGAAATGGTCGGGATAGCTCAGTTGGTAGAGCAGAGGACTGAAAATCCTCGTGTCACCAGTTCAAATCTGGTTCCTGACACGTAAATAATGTATCGGATAGATATTCATACAAATTAATCGAGATAGATCGGGCGTTAATAGTCTAGAGCATGATACGTATTTACTCATCTAGATGTTACATATTTACTCATCTATTACATATATTTACTCATCTATTACATATTTACTCATCTAGATATATATATATATATATACCTCCCCTTGGGGGGATTGGTTACATATTTACTCATCTAGATGTATATATATATATACCTCCCCTTGGGGGGGATTGGTAAAAAATATATGTATGGATGGTTATGGTAAAGAACAAAGTGAGATTATGCTCCCGTCTCTTTTTTCTTTCTTGTTTCTTCATACTGTGCTTTCTCTCATTCAAAAAGAATATTAAGTCTTCATCTATATTCAAAATAAAAATAAATAAGTAAAAGTAAAAAAAAACTTAAAAGTCGAGAGGAGTTAAAAGATAGCAATAGACAGAATGCACTTCAGACACAGTACAAATAAAATCCAATCCCTTTTCATTTCTTCATTTCATATTTTTGACATTTATTCCATTTCTTCACTCTTGCTTACGTTACTTTCCGAGGTCCATCTACATCTAAGTAAGTTATGTGCGCGGTACAAAGTTCATAGTGCAGAACTCTTTTGATTCATCCCATTGTTTCTGCTCATACGAAATGGATATGATCTATTCCAAATTTTGGAATATAAATGAAGTTTTTTTTTAGGTTATCCATAATACGAATTAAAGTCCGGTTACTTTCTTTCATCTAGAACGGAACGTAAAAATATTCCTTCACTTGAAAGAAATCTGGAATCGTGTCATAGTCGTATTAAGTAAACATTAATTTCTTATCATTTAATGAGCATCTTGTATTTCATAGAAATTGGGGGTAATATAGTCCTTACGTAGGGGCCAACCTATCCAACTTTCCGGCATCAAAATACGTTTAAGGCGTGGATGATTATCATAAGAGATTCCCAACATATCATAAGATTCGCGTTCTTGAAAATCAGCACTTCTCCAAATCCAGAAAACAGACGGGATTCTAGGATTATTCCTTGGGGCAAATACTTTTATGCATACCTCTTCTGGTTTAGCTATACCATACTGTATTCTCGTAAGATGATACACACTGGCTAAAAATCCGCCTGGTGCTACATCATAGGCACACTGGGAGCGTAAATAATTGTAACCATATACATATGAAATGACAGCAATGGAATCCCAATCCTCGGTTTTTATTTGTAAAGTTTCTATTCCTCGGCAATCAAAGCCCAAAGATCTATGAACTAAATCATGGTTGACTAACCAATCAGATAAACGATCCTGCTGCATCTTCTTGATCTCTCCCACATTTGTATTTGTATGAGTATTTCAATTTACAATGAAATTTTTAAAGATTGACCCTTTCTTTCTTATTCTGCACAAAAGAACCTTACCTTGTCTGATTCACTAATTCATGGGGAGATACTGAACTTTTGGATTTGAAAAATGTTTCAGAAGGTATCTCTGAAGTAGATGGTGATTGATAGAGCAATTCTTGATCATAATTTCCAGTATGAGTACTGCGTCTAACACAAAACTTGTGATTGGTAGTAAAACATCGATTTTCCTGTTGAGACACAGTTCTATCTTCAAAGATTTCTCGAGATATTTTCTTACGAAGTTTCGTTATAGCATCTATAACCGCCTCTGGTTTAGGTGGGCAGCCCGGCAAATAGACATCGACAGGAATTAGCTTATCGACTCCACGAACAGTACTATAAGAATCAGTACTGAACATCCCTCCTGTAATAGTACAAGCTCCCATAGCAATGACATATTTTGGTTCAGGCATTTGCTCATATAATCTTACTAAAGAAGGAGCCATTTCATTGTTACTGTGCCGGCTGTTAAAATTAGGTCTGCTTGTCTAGGACTCGATCTTGGTACCAATCCATAACGATCAAAGTCGAATCGCGAGCCTATTAATGAAGCAAATTCAATGAAACAACAACTGGTACCGTATAGAAGCGGCCATAAACTGGAAAGTCTTGACCAATTCGAAAGATCATTCAATGTAGTTGAAATAACTGAATTGGTAATTGTTTTGTCAACTAAGGGAAACTCAATCAAATTCATAACTGTCTCAATGTAATCTTTTCCTTCATTTTTATTTTGATTGTCTGAATATTCAGTTAAGACCATTCCAATGCTCCTTTTCGCCATGCATAAACTGAACCAACAATTGGGATAAGCACAAAAATTAAAGCTTCGATAAATACAGATACACCCAATACATCGAAACTCATTGCCCATGGATAAAGAAAGACCGTTTCAACATCAAAAACAACAAAAACTAGAGCAAACATGTAATAGCGGATTCGAAATTGTAACCAAGCATCCCCAATGGGTTCTATACCCGATTCATAACTAGAGAGCTTCTCTGGTCCTTCACTAACCGGGGCTAAAACTCCGGAAATTACAAATGCCAAGATAGGAATAACGCTTGATATTATTAGAAATGCCAGAAAATATCATATTCGTGAAGCAGAAACATAAATGTACTCCTATTAATGTGGAATATGCTGAAT
>NW_027021125.1:0-36337 GCF_036884655.1 Musa acuminata AAA Group
TACTTTGATTTGCTGACACGTCAAACATTTTGAAACATACATTGCAATTTCCTTCTTCATGCCTTCCCACCAATAATAACTTTGAAGATCTCTATACATCTTAGTGCTCCCAGGGTGTAGGGCGTACTTTGAAGTATGACTTTCATTTAGGATTTGATTCTTGATATCTAGTTCATTTGGTACACATACTCTCTCCCCAAATCTCAATAGGCCATCCTTTGAAACTTGAAATTGTGGCTTCAATTCCTTTTCTACTTCACTCCTCAAGTAGATTAAGTGTGGATCTCGTAATTGTCCCTCCTTAATTTGTTGCATAAGATCAGACTGCATTTGAATGGAGGCCATCAAAATCATCGAGTCTTGCTCTTTCCTCAAAGCTTTCAAATCAAAATTTTCTTCTATTAGCTTCCATTGCTTCACGACCAGACTAGCCATAAAACTTGTAGATTTTCTACTAAGTGCATCAGCTACAACATTGGCCTTGCCCGGGTGATAACGGATGGCACAATCATAATCCTTCAGAAGTTCTATCCATCTTCGCTGCCTCATGTTCAACTCCTTCTGAGTGAAAATGTATTTTAAACTCTTGTGATCAGTGAAGATTTCAAACTGTCGACCATACAAATAATGTCTCCAAATCTTTAGAGCAAAAATGATTGCTGCTAATTCCAAATCATGAGTTGGATAATTCAATTCATAACCTTTAAGTTGCCTAGAAGCATAAGCAATTACTCTCCCTTCCTGCATCAAAACACATCCTAGCCCCTTTCTTGAAGCATCAGTATAAACTACAAATCCCTCACTACCACTTGGAATAGTGAGAATAGGGGCACTAGTCAATCTTCTTTTTAACTCTTGAAAGCTTTGCTCACAATCATCGCCCCATACAAATTTCATATTCTTCTTAGTGAGTTTGGTGAGAGGTTGAGCAATTCGAGAAAATCCCTCCACAAATCTCCTGTAATAACCTGCCATGCCCAAGAAACTTCTAACCTCTGTTACATTTGTTGGTACTTCCCATTCAACTACAGCTTCTATTTTCCTTGGATCAACAGATATACCCTTCCCTGAAATCACATGACCTAAGAAAGCAACTTCATTCAACCAAAATTCACATTTGCTGAACTTCGCATACAACTTCTTTTCTCTCAGTATGGACAACACATCTCTCAAGTGTTCCTCATGCTCCTGGTTACTCTTTGAATACACCAATATGTCATCAATAAATACAATTACACAGATATCCAAGAGCGGTTGAAATATCCTATTCATTAGTTCCATAAAAGCTGCAGGGGCATTTGTCAAACCAAACGGCATCACCAAGAATTCATAATGACCATATCGAGTTCTGAAAGCTGTTTTTGAAATATCCTCCTCCTTGATCTTTAACTGATAGTAACCTGACCTCAGGTCAATCTTAGAGAATACTTGTGCACCCTGCAGTTGATCAAACAAATCATCAATTCTAGGTATGGGGTATTTGTTTTTTGATGGTCACCTGATTCAACTGTCTATAATCAATACAAAGCCTCAATGTTCCATCCTTCTTCTTCACTAATAGTACCGGAGCACCCCATGGGGACACACTGGGTCGTATGAAACCCTTATCTAATAATTCTTGTATTTGCTTCTTTAATTCTTCAAGCTCAAGTGGTGCCATTCTGTAGGGAGGCTTAGATATTGGGGCGGTACTGGGGACTAGATCAATAGCAAATTCACCCTCTCTATCTAGAGGTAAACCAGGCAAGTCGTCTGGAAATACATCAGGGAATTCTTTGACCACTGAAATTTCATCAAGGTGGGTTTCCTGATTTGAATGCTCCTTTACACACACCACATAACAAAAACAACCTTTCTGCATAAGATGATAAGCTTGAAGTGCGGATATTAAGCAAGGAGGCAAATCATGCTTAATGCCCTCAAAGAAAAATATAGGCTGATCTGGTATGCAGAAAGTAATTATTTTTTTGTAACAATCAATACTAGCGTGATGAGAAGATAACCAATCCATGCCGAGTATAATATCAAAGCCCTGGATCTCTAGGAGAATCAAATCAGCAAGGAATTCGTGGTCTCCAATAGAGATCAAACAAGATGGGTAGACCAAGTTTGTTGCCAATGAATCTCCAACAGCAGTTGTTACATATAACATATAATCCAGGGATTTAGGTGGAATATCCAAGTGACAAGCAAAGTATTTTGAAACAAACGATAAGTTGGAGCCGGGATCAAACAAAACTTTTGCATTTCTTTTAGAAACATGAAGAATACCTTCCACCACTGATTTAGAAGCTCTAGAATCTTGTTCAGTGATAGCGTATACTCTAGCATGGGCTGAGGGTCTAGGAGACAGTGGCTCTCTTTTCCTGTTCAGTGGGCAATCTTTTATTTGATGACCTAGCTTTCCACAATTAAAACATGCTCCAGTCACCCGAAAACACCGACTTGTCTCATGATTTAATCCGCATTTTTCACATAACTGAGTCCTCCCCCATGGTTTCCTTTTCTCAAATCCAGATGTCTTAAACCTCTTGTTACTATCTTCGTATTCATTTTCTCTCCTGCTTTTGCTAGTAAATTTGTTCCTTTGGTTCTTGCCAATGATTTCTTGAATTTCCTCCATGTCTCTTTCAATTTTCAAAGCTCTTTCTACCGTATCAGCATATGTTTGTAATTTTAAAGCTGACATTCGGCTTCTTATTGCCGGCCGTAATCCCCTTTCAAACCTTCTTGCCTTTCTAGATTCATCATCAGTCATATGTGTGGCAAACCTGGAGAGCTCAGTAAATTTAGATTCATACTTTGTAACCGTCATGCTTCCCTGGATAAGATTCAAGAACTCCAATTCTTTTTGCTCTCTCATGCAATCTGGAAAATATTTGTCGTAAAACTTTTCTTGGAATAACTTCCATGTCATTGGCTCATGTTTGATTTCAGACATCCTCTTAATCATTCTCCACCAGTGTTCAGCTTCTCCTTCCAGCATAAAGGTGGCAAGAAAAACCTTTCGTTCATCAGAGTAACTTAAGGCATCAAATATTTTCTCTATCTGCATCATCCATCGTTCCGCCACCATTGGATCAGACTCACCACTGAAACTGGGAGGACTAAGCTTCTTAAACTGTCCAATTCCCAACCCCGTCTGGTTTGATGTCTCTGTCCCATCACTATTTCCTTGTTGGACAGGTTGTTGTTGTTGTTGCATCACTTGTGCCATAGTCTCCAAAGTCCGCATAATACCACTCAATTGATCAGCAGTAGATGCAACAGGAGAACCAGATGATCTCGTCATCCTCGCTTCCTAAAACATCAAAAGAACATTTTCTTTGATCAATCTCTAATGACAGTCAATAAACCTCAAATAAAGATAATATTCTTAGTGATTCTCAAATCAGGCTCTGATACCACCTCTGTCACACCCCTAAAAATATCCATGATATTTAAAATTTTTTTTTTGTCTCAACTAACCCAGGATCCAAACACACGTTTGAGGTCACTAAGAAAACATTCAGATCAAATTTCACCTCTATAATCTATCAATTCATAACCCTGTGCAATTCATAAACATAGCATACATCACTCGATAATTCATGCAATCTGAACTCAACTCACCAAATAAAAATCACAATATAAATCCACAAGTGGGGAAATCTATGCAGTCACCAGAATCATCGATTTACCATAAGTTCATATCATTACACAAATTTAATTTAACATTCCAAAATCCTATACACAAGGGATCCTTTATCTTACACAAAATCCACAGGTCCAGATTCATCGTCACATTTCATAATATGCAGAGTAACTTATACACAACTACATATATGCTAACAAAAGTTCTGCCCAACGTCTTCTAAACTCTCCACTGTCTCAGCCCATTCTTAACATTTAAGCAAGCGATACGCTATCCTGAAAAATTTATCAACAAATGGGGTGAGCATAAAGAGCTCAGCAAGTGACTAACATATCCATATCAAAATAGTACAATTTCCAAAGAGATGCAGTTTTCAAACACAAAGCAGAATATACGATTTCGTATACTTAATATCATTAGGAGCAGAAATCATAGTTGTCCTTTTTAATCATACATATTTGGTTCCTGACAGATGGGGCATAGAGTAATTGGAGCATATCAGAAACAAAGGAAACATATCGGAGCTTATCAATGGCATTTAAAATGTTCCAAATCACATCAACGACATATGGAACATTACGAAGCAAAATCAACAGTGAATGAAGCATTTCAGAGCATATCAAACTCATATGTCGTACAGAAGCTCAAACGTCGTCCTTGACGTTGCAATCATATCATAACTATCTAGAGCACGAACAGAAATAACTCACAAAAACTCTGGATGTCATATCAAACATATAGAGGGTGTAGTGGGATCTCAGTCAGAATGTGATTCATCCATTTCTGAATGACCACCTGACAAAAGTCTCCCACGTCTGGGAGCTCCATCCACCCACGTCTAGGTGAAGTCAAAGGGGCCGGCAGAGCATCGCAGGCTCTAAGCAATATCCCACAAAGCGGGACCCCACAAAGCGGGCAAATAAGCGCATACCAGAATATCCCTCAAAGCGGGACCCCACAAAGCGGGCAAATCAGCGCATACCCTTTACCATTTCTGGCAAAGGTCCAGACAATCCCACACACCAGAGTACAAGAAGGCAGTTTCAACAAAAAGTAGCATATAACGGAAGCACACGCGGAACAACCAAACGTACATGTGCCTTTTCAAAAGCAGTGTGATGCAAGGAACAAATCTCTCACAAAAGTATTCATTTTAGGAAAGAAATGAAAGCAAGAGTGTACAGGGATTCCAAGCAATTATAATCAGCTCAATTGCAATAAGAAGATTAGGCGAACTCAAGTATCCAAAGGAAATGGAACAGAATATGCGAAATCGACCAAAGCTCGATTTCGGACAGAATTCCAGTGGCACATCAAACAAATATTTCAGAATAACAATTATGCTCCAATACCCATAAGAAGGCTATGGTCGAATCATATATCAATCTATATTCGGATGGAACAGATTTCATATGAAACAGGGCTCCCAACACAGAGTTACCTCTGATTTGGTAACACAAGGTCAAAATCACAATCACTGTTTTACAGAATTTATAGGGTCGGATTCAACAGACGGTAGGGTGGGCAATTGAACTCCAATATTTTCAAACTGTATGTCCAAAGAAATATTTTCAAATCTAGTTTCAAATAAAATCAGTTTGGTACAAATCAGAATTCTCAACAGGGAGTTATAGATAACTTAGTATCGATAGGTCAGAAATCTTGAAGTCTGTTTTACAGCATCTATAGTCTCATTTGAAAGAAAAGTTTGGGTAAGTATTCGGTGTCCAAATTCTACAAAATCGGTGTCAAAAGAAAGACATAAGAGTCTAATTACAAAAAAAATAGTTCCTGCCTGAATTCACATTTTGTGCTAAAACTTATAGCCGAAACAGTGTATAGGGGTCAATATACCGAAAATATTTCAGAATCCATGGTTTTAAGTCCAAAGAGAGACATATCAGTTTCTAAATAGAAATCTTCCAATTTATTTTGAATCAACATAAAAACAGAGTCTAATACTTCTGTAGGATGGGGTTAGAACACTTGCCTTTGGAAATTTTGACCCGAAATGACAAGATTAAAGCAAGAACCCTAAAAGCCCCAATTTTCTTCCTCTTCTTCTTCTTCTTCTTCTTCTTCTTCTTTCTTTCTTTCTTTCTTTCCCTGATCACCCACGAGCTGCCTCCTCTGCTTCCTTAACAACGAAGGCAGAGAAGCTTAAGCGGTGGAATTTGTCATTTGGTGCATTTTGCAGTTTAGTCCTTGTTTTTATCATATTCACGATTAGGTCCTTAGGGTTTACATATAGGTCCTCAGATTCTTTCTTTTTTTTTTTTTTTTTTTTTTTTTTTTTTTTTTTTAACAGATCTCCCAAATCTTAAAAATAAGTTACCTCTAATTCATACTCTATTTCTTTTGTCAATTAAAATAGATGCTTACATTATCACCAAAAATTATACGAACACTCGGAAATGAGGGGTGTTACACCTCCTCCTTGATCTTCAACTGATAGTAACCTGACCTCAGGTCAATCTTAGAGAATACTTGTGCACCCTGCAGTTGATCAATCAAATCATCAATTCTAGGTATGGGATACTTGTTTTTGATGGTCACCTGATTCAACTGTCTATAATCCATAGAAAGCCTCAATGTTCCATCCTTCTTCTTCACTAATAGTACCGGAGCACCCCACGGGGATACACTAGGTCGTATGAAACCCTTATCTAATAATTCTTGTATTTGCTTCTTTAATTCCTCTAGCTCTAGTGGTGTCATTCTATAGGGAGGCTTCGATATTAGGGTTGTACTGGGGACTAGATAAATAGCAAATTCACCCTCTCTATCTAGAGGTAAACCAGGCAAGTCATCTGGGAATACATCAGGGAATTCTTTGACCACTGAAATTTCATCTAGGTGGGTTTCCTGATTTGAATGCTCCTTTACACACACCATATAACAAAAACAACCTTTCTGCATAAGACGATAAGTTTGAAGTGCTGATATCAAACAAGGAGGCAAATCATGCCTAATGGCCTCAAAGAAAAATATAGGCTGATCTGGTATGCAGAAAGTAATTATTTTTTTGTAACAATCAATACTAGCGTGATGAGAATCAAATCCATGCCAAGTATAATATCAAAACCCTGGATCTCTAGGAGAATCAAATCAGCAAAGAGTTCGTGTTCTCCAATAGAGATCAAACAAGATGGGTAAACCAAGTTTGTTGCCAATTAATCTCCAACAGCAGTTGTTACATATAACATATAATCCAGGGGTCTAGGTAGAATATCCAGGTGACAAGCAAAGTATTGTGAAACAAAAGATAAGTTGGAGCCGGGATCAAACAAAACTTTTGCATTTCTTTTAGAAACATGAAGAATACCTTCCACCATTGATTTAGAAGCTCTAGAATCTTGTTCAGTGATAGCGTACACTCTAGCATGGGCTGAGGGTCTAGGAGATAGTGGCTCTTTCTTCCTTTTCAGTGGGCAATCTCTTAATTGATGATCTAACCTTCCACAAGCAAAACAGGCTCCAGTCGTCCGATAACACTGACTTGTCTCATGATTTAATCCACATTTTGCACATGACTGAGTCCTCCGCAATGATTTCCATTTCTCAAATCCAGATGTCTTTAACCACTTGTTACTAGCTTCATATTCATTTTCTCTCCTGCTTTTGCTAGTAAATTTATCCTTTTTGTTCTTGCCAATGATTTCTTGAATTTCCTCCATGTCTCGTTCAATTTTCAAAGCTCTTTCTACCGTATCTGCATATGTTTGTAGTTTTAAAGCTGACATTCGGCTTCTTATTGTTGGCCGTAATCCCCTTTCAAACCTTCTTGCTTTTCTAGATTCATCATCAATCATATGTGTGGCAAACCTTGAGAGCTCAGTGAATTTAGATTCATACTTTGTAACCGTCATACTTCCCTGGATAAGATTCAAGAACTCCAATTCTTTTTGCTCTCTCATACAATTTGGAAAATATTTATCATTAAACTTTTCTTGGAATAACTTCCATGTCATTGGCTCATGTTTGATTTCAGACATCCTCTTAATCATTCTCCACCAGTGTTCAGCTTCTCCTTCCAGCATAAAGGTGGCAAGAAAAACCTTTCGATCATCAGGGTAATTTAAGGCATCAAATATTTTCTCTATCTGCATCATCCATCGTTCTACCACCATTGGATCAGACCCACCACTAAAACTGGGAGGACTAAGCTTCTTAAACTGTTCAATTCCCAACCCCGTCTGGTTTGATGTTCCTGTTCCATCATTTCTTCCTTGTAGGACAGGTTGTTGTTGTTGTTGCATCACTTGTGCCGTAGTCTCCAAAGTCCGCATGATACCATTCAATTGATCAGCAGTAGATGCAACAGGAGAACCAGATGATCTCGTCAACCTTGCTTCCTAAAACATCAAAAGAACATTTTCTTTTATCAATCTCTAAATGATAGTCAATAAATCTAAAAAAAAAAAAATATTCTTAGTTATTCTCAAATCATGCTCTGATACCACCTCTGTCACGCCCCTCAAAATATCGACAATATTTAAAATTTTCATCACAACTAATCCAGGATCCAAACACACATTTGAGGTCACTAAGAAAACATTCAGATCAAAAATTTCACCTCTATAGTCTACAAATTCATAACCCTGTGCAGTTCATAAACATCCCACACATCACTCGATAATTCAAACAAATTGAACTTAACTCATCAAAATAATAACCATAACATAATTTCACAAGTGGGGAAGTCTATGCAGTCACCAAACCAACGATTATCATAAGTTCGTATCATTACATGAATTTAACTTAACATTCCAAAATCCTAAACATGAGGGATCCTTTAACTTACACAAAATCCACAGGCTTAGATTCATCGTCAACATTTCATTAGATGCAGAGTGGCTTATACAACAAATACATATATGCTAACACAGATCTGCCCAAAATCTTCTAACTTTCCACTGCCTCAGCCCAATCTTAACATTTAAGCAAGCGATACGCTATCCTGAAAAATTTATCAACAAACGAGGAGAGCATAAGGAGCTCAGCAAGTGACTAACATATCCATATCAAAATAGGACAATTTCCAAAGAGATAAAGTTTCACAATACGAGGCAGAAAATACGAATTCGTAGACATAATATCATTATGTGCAGAATCACAATTGTCCTTTCAATCATACATATTTGGTTCATAACATACGGGGCATAGAGTAATTGGAGCATATCAGAAACGAAAGAAACGTGTTGGAGCAAAACAATAACAAATGAAACATATCGGAGCTTATCAATGGCATATGAAATGTTCCGGAGCATATCAACAGCATATGGAACATTTCGAAGCATATCAACAATGAATGAAACATTTCGGAGCTTATCAA
This sequence comes from Musa acuminata AAA Group, assembly GCF_036884655.1. NCBI lineage: Eukaryota > Viridiplantae > Streptophyta > Magnoliopsida > Zingiberales > Musaceae > Musa > Musa acuminata. The sequence goes on from NW_027021125.1 coordinate 8,970, forward strand.
TATCACATACCAAACAGAAGCTCAAACGTCGACTTTGACGTTGCATTCATATCATTCTTATCCAAAGCATGTACAAAAACATATAACCAAAGCTCTGGATATCATATCAAACATACAGAATGTGTAGTGGGATCTCAAACAGAATTGTGATTCATCCATTTCTGAATGACCACCAGACAGAAGTCTCCCACGTTTGGGAGCTCCATCCACCCACGTCTAGGTGAAGTCAGAGGGGGCCGGCAGAGCATCGCAGGCTCTAAACACATACCCTTTACCATTTCTGGCAAAGGTCTAGACAATCCCACAAACACCAGAGTACAAGAGGGCAGTTTTAACAATAAGTAGCATATATCGGAAGCACATGTGGAACAACAAAACGTACATGTGCCTTTTCGAGACAATACGATGCAAGGAACAAAATCTCTTACAAATGTATTCAAATTGGGAGTGAAATGAAAGCAAGAGTATACAGGGATTCCAAGCAATCATATTTAGCTCAATTCAAATAAGAAGGTTGGATGAATTCAATATCCAAAGGAATGGAATAGAATACGCGAAATCGACCAAAGCTCGATTTCTGACAGAATTCCAATGGCACATAGAACAAATACTTCAGATTATCAATTATGCTCCAATACCCATAAGAAAGCTACTGTTGACAGATCTATCAATCTGTTTTCTGATGAAATAAGGTTCATATGAATCAAGGTTTCCATCAAGGATTTACCATGGATTTAGTGACCAAAGGTCAAAGACTGAATCACTGTTTTGCAGGATTTATAGGGCGGAATCAACGGATAGCAGAATAGGCCTTTGAATTCCAAATTTTTTAAATCTATATATCAAAAGAAATATTTTCAAGTCTAGTTTCAAATAAAATCAGTTTGGTACAAATCGGAATTTCCAACAGGGAGTTATAGGCATTTTAGTATCGAAAGGTCATAAATCTTAATCCCTGTTTTGCAGCATCCATAGGCTCATTTGAAACAGATGTTTGGGTAAGTATTCGGTGTTCAAAATCTGCAAAATTTGTGTCAAAAGAAAGATATAAGAGTCTAATTTCAAAAAAACTAGGTCCTGCTCAAATCTGCATTTCGTACTAAAAATTATAGCCGGAAATGTATATAGGGGTCAGTTTACCGAAAAAATTTCAGAATCCATGGTTCTATGTCCAAGGAGAGACATATCAGTTTCTAAATAGAAATCCTTCAGTTTATTTTGAATCAACATAAAAATAGAGACTAATTTTCTATAGGATGGGGTTAGAACACTTGCCTTTGAGAATTTTGACCCCAAATTGAGAAGATTGAGTAAGAAACCACAAAGCCTCAATTTTTCTTCTTCTTCTTCCCCCTTTTTTTTCTCTTCTTCTTTCTTTCTTTCTCTGTTCTTCCACACCGTACCTACCTTCTCTGGTTCCTTAAGAACGAAGGCAGAGAGGCTTAAGCGGTGGGATTTGTCATTTTATGCGTTTTACTGTTTAGTCGTTGTTTTTATCATATTCACGATTAGGTCCTTAGGGTTTACATATAGGTCCTCATATTCTTTCTTTTTTTTTTTGAACAGATCTCCCAAATCTTAAAAGTAAGTTACCTCTGATTCATACTCTATTTCTTTTGTCAATTTAAAATAGATGCTTACATTATCACCAGAAATTTATACGAAAATTCGGAAATGAGGGGTGTTACACAAACAACAACCGATCACTGTTCTCATCGACACGGGTAGCACTAATAACTTCCTGAATAGTAAGGTTGCTGCTCGGATGGTGTAACATCCCTCATTATCGAAATTTTCGTATAAGTTTCTAGTTATAATGTAAGTATCTATTTTAAATTTGATAAAAGAGCCAAAGTATGAATCTGAGAACTTATTCATAAGATTTGGGGGATTTGTTTAAAAAAAAAAAAAAGTTTTGAGGACCTATATGTAAACCCTAAGGACCTAATCGTAAATATAATAATACAAGGACTAAACTACAAAATGCACAAAATTACAAATCCCACCGTTTAAGCCTCTCTGCCTTTGTTCATAAGGAACCAAAGAAGGCAGCTGCGTGGAAGCATAGGAGAAAGAAAGAAAGAAAAAGAGAAGAAAAAGGGGGAAGAAGAAGAAGAAAAAAAATTTGGGGCTTTGAGGTTTCTTGCTCAAATCTTCTCATTTAGGGTCAAAATTCTCAAAGGCAAGTGTTCTAACCCTATCCTACATAAGTATTAGTCTATGTTCCTATATTGATTCTGAAAGATTTATGCTTAGAATCTGATATTTCTCTCTTTGGACATAAAAGCAAGGATCTGAAATTTTTTCGGTAAACTGACCCCTATGCACTTTTTCAGATATAAATTTTATCACCAAATGTGGATTCAGGCAAAACTAGTTCGTTTGAAATTAGACTCTTATATCTTTCTTTTGACACTAATTTTGTAGATTTTGGACACCGAATACTTACCCAAACGTCTGTTTCAAATGAGCCTATAGATGCTGAAGAATAGGGATTAACATTTCTAACCTTTCGATACTAAAATACCTATAAGTCCCTGTTGGAAATTCAGATTTGTACCAAACTGATTTCTTTCAAAACTAGACTTGTAGACCTTTCTTTTGACCTATAGACTGAAAAATTTTGAATTCAAATACCTACCCTATTATCTGTTGAATCCGATCCTATGAATTCTGCAAGACAATGATTTTGTTTTTGACCTTGTGTTACCAAATCAAAGGTAACTCCTTGTTGGAAACCATGATTCGTACGAAACTTGTTTCAACAGAAAATAAATTGATATATCTTTTGACAGTAGCCTTCTTGAGAGTATTGGAGCATAATTGACAATCTGAATCATTTGTTCAATGTGCCTCTTGAATTCTGCTAGAAATCGAGCTTTGATCGATTTCGTATCTTCTGTTTTCGTTCGTTTGGAAATAGATTTTGTTCAGTTCCCTTCACTCAATTGTGGCTTATATTAATGTTTGAATTCTCGTTTGCTCTTGTCTATAAATTATTACCATTCCTGAACATATTGTGTAACGTTTATGCTATATCACATTGACTTATATAGGCACATGTATAACCCATTGTTCCGTATTTGCTTTCGATGTGTGCCTATTCAAGTTTCTTTCCTTTGGATATCAAATTCATCTAACCTTCTTATCTGAATTGAGTTGTATGTGATTGCTTGGATTCCATATGTGCCCTTGCTTTCTATTCCTTTTAAACCTGAATATAATTGTGAAAGATTATTGCTTACTTCGGATTGACTCGTAAAGGCACATGTACGTTTTGTTGTTCCGCGTGTGCTTCTGATATGTGCTATTCATTGTTCATACTATCCTTTTGTACTCTGGTGTTTGTGGGATATTGTGAACCTTCGCCATAAATGGTGAAGGGAGTTATGCATAGAGCTTGAGATGCTCTACCAGCCCCCTATGACTTCACTCAGACATGGGTGGATAGAGCTCCCAAACGTGGGAGACCTCCCAGACATGGGAGACTTATGTTTGGTGGTCATTCAGAAATGGATGTACCATATTATATTATGGTCCCACTTCACCTTCTGTATGTTTGATATGATATCCAGAGCTTTGGTTATGTGTTTCTATACATGCTTTGGATAAGAATGATATGAATGCCACGTCAAAGACGACGTTTGAGCTTCTGTTTGGTATTTGTTATTGATATGCTTCGAAATATTCCATATGCCGTTGATATGCTCCAGAACATTTCATACGCCATTGATAAGCTCCGAAATGTTTCATTCATTGTTGATATGCTTCGAAATGTTCCATATGCCGTTGATATGCTCCGGAACATTTCATACGCCATTGATAAGCTTCGAAATGTTTCATTCATTGTTGATATGCTTCAAAATGTTCCATATGTAGTTGATATGCTCTGGAACATTTCATACGCCATTGATAAGCTCCGAAATGTTTCATTTGTTATTGATATGCTCCGAAACATTTCATTCGTGGTTGATATGCTCCAATTACTCTATGCCCCATCTGTTATGAACCAAATATGTTTGATTGAAATGACAATTGTGATTCTGCACCTAATGATATTACGTCTATGAATTCTTATATTCTGCCTTGTATTTCAAAACTTTATCTCTTTGAAAATTGTTCTCTTTTGATATGGATATGTTAGTCACTTGCTGAGCTCTATATGCTCACCCCGTTGTTGTATAAATTTTTTAGGATAGCTTGTCGCTTGCATAAATGTTAAGATTGGGCTGAGGCGGTGGAAAGCTAAAAGATTTTGGACAGATCTTTATTAGTATATATGTTTTTGTTGTACAAGCACACGCTGCATCTAATGAAATGTTGACGATGAATCTAAACTTGTGGATTTTGTATAAGTTTAAAGGACCTCTCATGTTTAAGATTTTGGAATGTTAAGTTTAATGTATGATGATATGAACTTGTGGTGAATAGTTGGAGTTCTGATTGTATAATTTATTTAGCTTGTGGATTTATAAATGTTGTTCATTTTGACAAGTTGGCTTAGGTTGCCATAAATGTGAATTATCGAGTAATGTGATATATGATTATAAACTGCACAGGTTTTATAGATGTGAATTTGATAGAATGTTTTTCAGTGTCCTCAAATGTGTGTTTGAATCCTGGATGGATTTGTGTTGTGTTGAAAATTTTTTTTGAGGGGCGTGACAGATGGCACTGCATATTGAAGGTTGCAGCAAGTTGGATGTAAAGGATGCCGACGGCAGAATCCTAAAGTACGACCAAAGATGCCCGCAGGTGAAACTATTACTACAAGACCAAGAAATTATCACCGATTTCTTCCTCCTACCAATCGATGACTATGAGGCAGTGCTTGGTATAGAATGGCTGACTACACTAGGTGATGTCTCTTGGAACTTTTCTAAATTAATTATGAAATTCTACTATAAGGGCAAACAGATCATCCTACGCGGGAAGCGCGGAAGTTATGACTACTATACAAGTTATAGACGAAGCTAGGTAACTCATAGAGTACTCATGCGGTAGTTATGACTACACATGCTGTAGACTATAACTCTTAACTGTGTCCAACAAATAAAATTTAAAGTCCAGATATGCCCAGATTTCCTGTGGGTATAGCTTTTGACATCATGCCCAAGATCTTTAGCTAATAGCAAAATTGAATTTGATAAAAATATATTTTTCTCTCTGTGTAAGGTGCTCCATTTTGAGATCGTTCTCCATACATGATCTTGAGTCTCTAATAATCTCTGTCAAGAGCTAAGCATTGTTTGTGTTTTGACACTCAAAGATTCTGCTACACCTTTCCTTCCACATCCACCAAATAGCGCATCTGAATATAACCTTTGTCAATTGTGTAAAAGACCCTTTTCTTGAAAAACATTGCATGAGGTCAGCTAATTCTTGATGCAAGTTTGGTTGCGGCATTCTATTGAGTTCGAATCGCTGGAGAATCTCCTTTCATATCCATTTAGTATAGTCACAAGCAAAATAGAGATGGTCAACAGTTTCTTCTTGTTGCATGCAAAGGGAGCATCGGTTAACATGATGGATACCTCTTCTTTTCATATTGTCTACTGTAGGTAGGTTATTCAGAAGGGCCTGCCATGTACATAAGGAATGTCTCTGTGATCCCAGTCGATCCCATGTCCAACTACTTGGGAGCCACTTGTTATTTCTTTGCCTAATTTGATTCCATGCGGATGTGGCACTAAATTTACCATTGTCATGAAGCCAAATAAGTACATCGGACGGGTTGTTCCTAATTGGAATAGCTGTGATAGTCGGCCAAAGTGATAACATTTCAGGAGAAATAGGAGTAGGGAGACACCCGGTACCATTAGCAATGAACTCGGAAATCTTTCAATCTTTAGGAGCCCCAAGGTCTTTTCGTATTCTGTCACCATATAAATGAAATATACATTTCCCATTCACCCAAGGATCGTACCACATATTAGTATTAGTTCCAGTAGAGATTGCATAAGAAATGTGTTTGATTAGCCAATTCCTTGTCTTTAAAATTCCTTTCCAGGCTATAGAGTGGTATGTTCTTGTTGAAATTTCCCAAATCGATTCCTTTGAAAAATACCTAGCAGAAACCCATTGTGACCATAAGGAACATTTGTTTTGCAAAAGGTCCCACAATTGCTTTACCAAACATGTTTTATTCCAATCTCTAGTATTTCTCAAGTTCAGCCCCCCTTCATCTTTCGGTTTGAGTATGGTGCTCCTTTGTTTTCTGACCATTCTTTAATGTATATACACGCAGACAAAGCGACACCAAGAGGCAAGAAACCGTTTAGATTCTTTAACATGTGGAGTACTCATCCTCAATTGCTTAAAAGATCGTCGCCGAATTCCGCCATCATCTCCACCACCGCAGATTATCCTTTGATCTCCCCGTGAATTGCAACAGGTTCTGGTTTCCTACCTTACTGCTGCTGCAATTTAGTTATCCCTATTCGAAAATCCAAAAAAAAAAAAATTTCGTTCCTATATTGCTGCAAATTTTCATCGTAAGTTGCAGAAATTTTTCGACGAGAATTCGGCTATCCCAAATTACACCAATTTTCTTGCTGTTACCGCCGAAATTTTCTTGATTAAATTGCACATCCTTGCTGTCATATAAACTAAGATATTGCTATCAATTCCCTCCTCAAATCTCTCAAATTTTTTGTGCAGATTTCATCGAGAAACCGCTGTTTCTTCGACGATAATTCTGCTCTTACAAGACAACACAATACTACAGCAAACTTTCACTGATTTCTATCAAACCTACACATGCCTTTAACCCGTCAACAAAAGAGAGATCTTAACATCATAGATTTGGAGTCATATACTATGGCATCTGAGAAGGCAATCAATGCTAAATTTGAAGCCTTTGAGGCACGAATGGATGATAAGATTCGGACTCTCCTTGCCGAATTCAGTTTGGGCCGACCACCAAGCCCGAAGAAATCACATCAAGGAGAGAGCTCTAACCAATCACATCATGCCCAAAGAGATGACTTCCAAGAGAGGGGAGGCTCTATGACCGACCCCAACTATTCACGCATGAGAGAGGACTTCCCTAGATGGGAAGAAGGAGACCCAATTGGTTGGATCTCCCGTGCGGAGCGATATTTTCGGTACCATAAAACTACGGATGCATCCATGGTGGAAATTGTAGCTATACATCTTGAAGGGGATGCCATACAATGGTTTGACTGGTTTGAACACACTTATGGAGTCCTTTCATGGCGACAATTCAAAGAAGCACTACTGATCCGCTTCGGACCAACTTATTATGAGAACATTGACGGACAACTAGCAAAGATCCGACAAACCTCCACCATTCAGGAGTACCAGACCAGGTTTGAAAGGTTATCTAATCAAACTCGTGATTGGTCTGAAAAACAGTTATTGGGGACCTTTATTGAGGGCTTAAAGCCTGAGATCTGGGGAGAAGTTAAGGCGCGACAACCTTACACGCTTATGGCAGCCATCTCTTTCGCACGACTTCAAGATGAGCGATTGAACCATGAAGCCCAAAGGACTAGGATCACTCCACGACCTACAATACTAAAGCCTTCAGCCCCCCCTACTATCAACCGAGTCCCTGCACCGAAAAGGATAACAAGAGAAGAACTTCGGGAGCGATCTGCGAAGGGGTTATGTTGGCATTGCGACGAGCCGTGGAGCCGCGAGCATCGCTGTAAAAAAGGTAGACTCCTTATGATTGAACCAGTAGAAGAAGAGGTCATTGAACATCTAGAAGAGTGCCTTGAACATGAAGAAGAAGATATGGAAGAAGAGCCACAGCCGACCGACATTACGTTACACCACTAGCCGGCTACTCAAATCCGCAAACGATGAAAGTTGGAGGCCTTCTCAAACAACAACCGATCACTGTTCTCATCGACACGGGTAGCACTAATAACTTCCTGAATAGTAAGGTTGCTGCTCGGATGGCACTGCATATTGAAGGTTGCAGCAAGTTCGATGTAAAGGTTGCCGATGGCAGAATCCTAAAGTGCGACCAAAGATGCCCGCAGGTGAAACTATTACTGCAAGACCAAGTAATTATCACCGATTTCTTCCTCCTACCAATCGATGACTATGAGGCAGTGCTTGGTATAGAATGGCTGACTACACTAGGTGATGTCTCTTGAAACTTTTCTAAATTAATTATGAAATTCTACTGTAAGGGCAAACAGATCATCCTACGCGGGAAGCGCGGAAGCAACGTTACCACTGTTTCGACCCAACGAATGGAGAAAGTTTTGCACAAGGTAAATGGTGGCTTTTTAATGCATCTCCAGCCAAACCAGAAGAGAAGAAAATAGAAATTGAAGATCAAAATCTTGCCGAATTACTTACTGAATTTGCCGACATATTTGCTGAACCGCGCGGTCTTCCTCCTTCTCGGTAACATGACCATCGAATTCCAATCCTTCCGGGCAAGCCACCAGCGAACACTCGACTGTACCGATATCCTCACCTCCAAAACGATGAAATTGAAAAGATCGTAAAGGAGATACTTGAAACAGGGGTGATTCTGTCACGCCCCTCAAAATATCGATAATATTAAAATAATTTTCAACACAAATCCATCCAGGATCCAAACACACATTTGAGGTCACTAAGAAAACATTCAGATCAAAATTTCACCTCTATAATCTATAAATTTATAAATCCTGTGCAGTTCATAAACATACAACACATCGTTCGATAATTCATAAAATCTGAACCCAACTCACCAAAATAATAACCACAACATAAATTCACAAGTATGGGAGTCTATATAGTCACAAAACCAACGTTTACCATAAGTTCATTTCATTACACGAATTAAACTTAATATTCCAGAATCCTACACATGAGAGGTCCTTCAAACTTATACAAAATCCACAAGTTTAGATTCATCGTCAACATTTCATTAGATGCAGAGTGTAAAAAACATATATGCTAATAAAGATCTGCCCATCTTTTAGCTTTCCACTGCCTCAGCCCAATCTTAACATTTAAGAGAGTGACAAGTTATCCTGAAAAATTTATACAGCAACGGGGTGAGCATATAAAGCTCAGCAAGTGACTAACATATCCATGGTAAAAGAGGAAAATCTTCAAACAAATAAGCTTTCATAATGTAAGGCAGAATATAAGAATCCATAGACATAATCTCTTTAGGTGTAGAATCACAAATATCATTTCAATCAAACATAATTGGTTCATACAGATGGAGCATATCAATAGCATGAGAAATGTTCCGAAGAATATCAACAACCTATGAAAAATTTCGAAGCATAACAATAACAAATGAAACATTTTGGAGCATATCAAAGGCGTACGAAATGTTTCGGAGCATATCAATGATAAGTGAAACATTTCGGAACATATCAATGGCGTTTGGACCATTTCGGAGCATTTCAAAGATGAATACGAAACAGAAGCTCAAATGTCGAATTTGACGTTGCATTCATATCATTCATATCCAAAGCATGTATAGAAACACATAACCAAAGCTTTGGATACCATATCAAACATACAGAAGGTGAAGTGGGATCATAACATAATATGGTACATCCATTTCTGAATGACCACCAAACATAAGTCTCTCACGTCTGGGAGGTCTCCCACGTCTGGGAGCTCCATCCACCCACGTTTGAGTTAAGTCATAGGGGCCGGCAGAGCATCTCAGGTTCTATGCATACCTCCCTTCACCATTTCTGGCGAAGGTTCACAATATCCCACAAACACCAGAGTACAAAAGGATAGTATGAACAATGAATAGCACATTTCGGAAGCACACGCGAAACAACAAAACGTACATTTGCCTTTACGAGTCAATACGAAGTAAGCAATAATCTTTCATAATTATATTCAGATTTGAAAGGAATTGAAAGCAAGGGCACATATGGAATCCAAGCAATCACATACAACTCAATTCAAATAAGAAGGTTAGATGAATTCGATATCCAAAGGAATGAAACTAGAATAGGCACACATCGAAAGCAAATGCGGAACAATGGGTTATACATGTGCCTATATAAGTCAATGTGATATAGCATAAACGTTACACAATATGTTCAGGAATGGTAATAATTTATAGACAAGAGCAAACAAGAATTCAAACATTAATATAAGCCATAATTGAGTGAAGAGAACTAAACAAAATCTATTTCCAAATGAACGAAAACAGAAGATACGAAATCGATCAAAGCTCGATTTCTGACAGAATTCGAGAGGCTCATTAGATAAATACTTTAGATTGTCAATTATGCTCCAATACCCTCAAGAACGCTATTGTCAAATGATATATCAATCTATTTTCTGTTGAAATAAGTTTCGTATGAATCATGGTTTCCAACAAGGAGTTACCTTTGATTTGGTAACACAAGGTCAAAAACAAAATCACTGTTTTGCAGAATTCATACGGTCGGATTCAACAGATAATAGGGTAGGCATTTGAATTCCAAAATTTTCAATTTATATGTCAAAAGAAAGGTCTACAAGTATAGTTTCGAACGAAGTCAGTTTGGTATAAATAATAATTTCCAACAGGGACTTACAGGTATTTTAGTATCAAAAGGTCAGGAATTTTGATCCCTTTTCTATAGCATCAATAGGCTCATTTGAAACAGACGTTTGGGTAAGTATTTGGTGTCCAAAATCTACAAAATCAGTGTCAAAAGAAAGATATAAGAGTCTAATTTCAAACAAGCTAGATCTTGCCTGAATCCACATTTGGTGCTAAAAATTATAGCTGAAACAGTGTATAGGGGTCAGTTTAACGAAAAAATTTCAGATCATTGGTTTTATGTCCAAAGAGAGAAATATCAGGTTCTAAGCATAGATCTTTCAGAATCAATATAGGAACATAGACTAATACTTATGTAGAATGGGGTTAGAATACTTGCCTTTGAGAATTATGTCCCCAATTGAGAAAATTTGAGTAAGAAACCTCAAAGCCCCAATTTTTTTCTTCTTCTTCTTCCCCTTTTTTTTCCTCTTCTTCTTTCTTTCTTTCTCTGTTCATCCACGTAGCTACCTTCTCTGGTTCCTTAAGAACGAAGGCAGAGAGGCTTAAATGGTGGGATTTGTATTTTTATGCATTTTATAGTTTAAAACTTATATTATTATATTTATATACAAAAATTCAAAAATGAGGAATGTTATAGATTCGGCAAAGTTGCAACCCCTATTCCTCACCGGTGCTACTTGTACGCAAGAAGGATGGAACTTGACGGATGTGCATCGACTACCGAGCTTTAAATGGCATCATTGTCAAGGACATATACCCAATACCAACGATGGATGAACTTCTTGATGAATTGAAAGGAGCTCGAGTCTTCACGAAGTTGGACCTCCGATCCGGTTACAACCAAATTCGGGTTTGTGACGATGACATTCCAAAAACTACATTTCGCACACATGATGGCCATTATGAATTCTTGGTAATGCCTTTTGGACTCATGTTAGTGTTAGGATCGGAGCGGCACTAAGAGGGGGGGTGAATTAGTGCAGCGGATTAAAACTTCGGTTTTAATAAAAAAATCTTTCGTATGTTAAGAACAAAACTTGAGAAATTTAACTTGAAGGCGTGTTCTTAAAGTTGCGCAGCAAGAGTAATAAGGAACTAAAGCAGTAAGAAGATTTGCAGTAATGTAAATGACAATAATAAAAAGCAAACCAGAGATTACGCCGATTTTTAGAGTGGTTCGGTCAAATGACCTACTCCACTTGCGAGGCCCCTCTTCGATGAGGCTCCCACCTTCCACTAGCAAGTCTCTTGAAATGGAAGGGTAAACACCCCTCTTACAACCTTTTACAAGCAGCTCAACCTATTACAAATTTTCAATAAGAAAGAAGGAGGAGAACTCTCTAGCAAATTGAAAACAAGACAAGCTAACACTTTTCTAAGGCTTTTCTCTCAAACACTTGCTGCTCAAAAAGTTGTTCTCTCAGCTGAGATTTGAGGGGTATTTATAGGCCTCAAGAGGATTCAAATTTGGGCTTCAAAATTTGAATTCTCTTTGGGTTCCCGCTGTTGGAGGTGCCACCGCCCAGCCAAGCGGTGCCACCGCCCAGGGCTCGGGTGCTGGGCGGTGCCACCGCCCAGCCAGGAGGTGTCACCGCCCAGCTCTCGGGTGGTGGGCGGTGCCACCGCCCAGCTAGGCGGTGCCACCGCCTACAGTGTTTTCAGCCCGACTACAGTGTTTTCAGCCACTAGTTGGGCTTCAATCTTGGCTCTCTAGTTCGCTGGTTTAGCTTAATTTTTAGCCTAAACCAACTCTGACTTTGGGCCCAGTTGGCCCCTAACCAGGATATAGGATTATCTCTTAATCCTAATCCTAATTACAAGTGGACTACATAACCAAAACACATCCTAAGCAAATTTTCAACCGCGAACGTCGAGTCTTGTTCTGGCGAGCTTTCCGACGAACTTTCTGCTGACGGGCTTCTAGCAAGCTCCCGAACTTGTGATGACTTTAATGAGTAGCCGAGCCTTCTCGGTGATCTCCGTGAACCTCCGACGATCTCTTCGGCGAACTTCCGAAAATTCCGACAGGTTCCCGATTTCTTCTCGGTTGGTTCTGGCAGCATCTCCGACGATTCTTCGGACTCTTAAACGTCCATCGAACTTGACTCCGGTATTCTCGCTTTGTGTTTTTTGGTTATCGTAGTTAATCCTGCACACACAAGCAAACACTCTACTCCGATCTAGACAATTATTATAACGCAAATTGACATTCTATTGCCCGGCACGTCATTGGTTGGCGCTTCATCCGATTCTTCGGTGCATCGTCCTCTCTTGCAGCTTGTTGCCCAATCGGCGGTTGACCTCCGCAACCCCGATATCCTTGGCGCAATTTCGCTCTCCTTGGCCCGATGCCCGACGCCCGAAGCCTTCTGCCATCCAATATCCTGACGTGATCTCCTCCGACGCAACGTCAATTCCTCCTGCGTTAATTGTCTAATCCTGATCGAGTAGACCTGTATCACTCAAAATGTAGTCAAACATTTAAACACAATCAATTAGTTTCATCATCAAAATCCGAGATTCAACAGTTAGGACTCTAGCTTGGAGAGTCCTAATTGAGAGGGACATTCATGTAAAACTGTTAGGACTCTAGCTAGGAGAGTCCTAATTGAGAGGGGCATTCATGTAGGAGGTTTTTTCTTAGAGAAGAATTAAGAGTTGTAAGGGAATAGGAGTCTTGAGTAGGAGTCCTATTAGGAGTTGGTTAGAAGTAAGAGTCTTAAGTAGGAGTCCTATTAGGAGTTAGGGTTTAGAAGCCCTATAAATAGCCATGTATTCCTTCTCTTTTCTTAAGCAATAGATGAATCTTTTATAAAGCCTTTGAGCAGCAACTTGGAGGGAGGAACCCCTATAGAGTTCCAAGGAGGCCGATCCCCTGAAGAGATCAACCCCAAGTTTAGAATTTGCAAGGGTTCTAACACTAATGCTCCTTGAACCTTTCAAAGTCTCATGAACGATATATTTCGGAGCTTTCTTCGTAAATTTGTGCTGGTATTTTTCGATAATATTCTCGTTTACATCCCTTCTCTTGAGACTCACTTTCAGCATTTACGGATTGTTTTTACGATCCTTCCGGAGAATACTCTTTTTGTTAAGCAACCAAAGTGCAGCTTTCTCTAGCAAAAAGTAGAGTACCTTGGGCATATAATATCAGAAGGAGTGGCGGTAGACCCGACAAAAATTGAGGCAATGCAAGGCTGACCCGACAAACTTCTTGGATTTGATTATGAAATTATTTACAAAAAGGGGAAAGAAAACATTTTTGCAGATGCACTCTCACAGCTACCTGAACAAGCTAAGGTTTCAGCCATCTCCCTTCCTACCACCGGTCTCCTCGAGGACATTAGGGAAGAATGGAAGAAAGATCCAGAGATCAGCAACATCATAAAAAAATTGGAGGAGGATCCAAGTGCAATAGCCCACTACACTTGGGATTCGAGGGATCTACGCTACAAAGGTCGCATTGTGCTTATACCTGACTCCCCTTGCATCGCAATCATCTTGCATAAAATGCACTCCATACCTTCAGTAGGGCACTCTGGATTCCTAAGAACTTACAATAGAGTGAAGCAAAATTTTTATTGGAGAGGGATGAAAAAAATTATTGCTGAATATGTGGCACAATGTGATGTATGTCAACAGCACAAGGGTGAAACTGTGGCAAATCCGGGGAAGCTACAACCACTACCCATACCAGACTCAGTGTGGACTGACATCTCCATGGACTTCATTGAAGGGCTGCCATCTTCAAAGGTAAAAGCACGATTCTCGTGGTAGTTGATCGACTTAAAAAATATGCTTATTTTTGTGCTGTGAGAAATCCCTACACTACTGCTAGTATTGCCTAGATTTTCATAGAAAATATCGTTAAACTGTATGGGATGCTAAGGTTCATCGTAAGTGATCGTGACAGGATCTTCACTAGTAAATTTTGGACCGAGTTATTTCAGTTACAAGGCACCAAACTCAAGATGAGCATAGCGTATCATACACAGACTGACGGCCAAACAGAGGTGGTAAATAGGTGCTTAGAGACGTACCTCCGGTGTTTCGCTAGCGACCTGTCACGACCCGACAAAATATCGACAATATTTAAGATCTTCATCACAACAAACCCAGGATCCAAACACATATTTGAGGTCACTAAGAAAACATTCAGATCAAAAATTTCACTTCTATAATCTACCAATTCATAACCCTGTGCAATTCATAAACATAGCACACATCTCTCGATAATTCATACAATCTGAACTCAACTCATCAAAATAAAAACCACAATATAAATCCATAATTGGGGAAATCTATGCAGTCACCACAATCATCGATTTACCATAAGTTCATGCCATTACACAAATTTAATTTAACATACCAAAACCCTATACATGAGGGATCCTTTAACTTACACAAAATCCACAGGTTTAGATTCATAGTCACATTTCATTAGATGCAAGGTAGCTATATACACAACTACATATATGCTAACAAAAGTTCTGCCCAACGTCTTCTAAACTTTCCACTGCCTCAGCCCATTCTTAACATTTAAGCAAGCGATACGCTATCCTGAAAAATTTATCAACAAATGGGGTGAGCATAAAGAGCTCAGCAAGTGACTAACATATCCATATCAAAATAGTACAATTTCCAAAGTGGTGCAGTTTCAAAATACATGGCAGAATATATGATTTCGTAGACATAATATCATTAGAAGCAGAATCACAATTGTCCTTCCAATCATACCCATTAGGTTCCTGACAGATGGAGCATAGAGTAATTGGAGCATATCAGAGACAAAGGAAACATATCGGAGCTTATCAATGGCATATAAAATGTTTCAAAGCATATCAACGGCATATGGAACATTTCGAAGCAAAATCATCAGGGAATGAAGCCTTTCAGAGCATATCGGTACACATATCGTACAAGAGCTCAAACGTCGTCCTTGACGTTGCAATCCTATCAATCTTATCCAGAGTATGAACAGAAACAAACTCACCAAAACTCTGGATGTCATATCAAACATATAGAGGGTGTAGTGGGATCTCAGTCAGAATGTGATTCATCCATTTCTGAATGACCACCTGACAAAAGTCTATCACATACCCACGTAGCGGGCAACAAGCGCAAACAGAATATCCCTCATAGCGGGACCCCACATAGCGGGCAAATAGCGCATACCCTTTACCATTTCTGGCAAAGGTCCAGACAATCCCACACACCAGAGTACAAAAGGGTAGTTTCAACAATAAGTAGCATACATCGGAAGCACACGCGGAACAACGAAGCTTACATGTGCCTTTTTTTTTGAACAAATGACGCAAGAAACAATTCTCTCACAAATGTATTCATATTAGAAGGGAAAATGGAAGCAAGAGTGTACAGGGAATCCAAGTATAGTTAGCTCAATTCAAATAAGAAGGTTAGACGAATTCAAGTAATCAAAGGAATAGAACAGAATACGCGAAATCGACCAAAGCTCGATTTCGGACAGAATTCCAGTGGCACATCAAACAAATATTTCAGCATAACAATTTTGCTCCAATACCCATAAGAAGACTATGGTCAAACCATATATCAATCTATGTTCGGATGGAAAAGATTTCATATGAAACAGGGCTCCCAACACAGAGTTACCTCTGATTTGGTAACACAAGGTCAAAATCACAATCACTGTTTTGCAGAATTTATAGGATCAGATTCAACAGAAAATAGGATAGGCAATTGAATTCCAAAATTTTCAAACCATATATCAAAAGAAATATTTTCAAGTCTATTTTCAAATAAAATCAGTTTGGTACAAATCAGAATTTTCAACAGGGAGTTATAGGCATTTTAGTAGCGATAGGTCAGAAATCTTGAACTCTGTTTTACAACGTCTATAGGCTCATTTGAAAAAAATGTTTGGGTAAGTATTCGGTGTCCAAAATCTACAAAATCGGTGTCAAAAGAAAGACATAAGAGTCTAATTACAAACAAAATAGTTCCTGCCTGAATTCACATCTTATACTAAAACTTACAGCCGAAGCAGTGTATAGGGGTCAGTTTACCAAAAATATTTCAGAATCCATGGTTTTTGGTCCAAAAAGAGTCATATCAGTTTCAAAACAGAAGTCTTCCAATTTATTTTGAATCAATATAAAAACAGAGTCTAATACTTCTGTAGGATGGGGTTAGAACACTTGCCTTTGCAAATTTTGACCCGAAGTAACAAGATTAAAGCAAAAACCCTAAAAACCCCAATTTCTTCTTCTTCTTCTTCTTCTTCTTCTTCTTCTTCTTCTTCCTTTCTTTCCCTGATCACCCACGAGCTGCCTTCTCTGCTTTCTTAAGAACGAAGGCAGAGAAGCTTAAGCGGTGGGATTTGTCATTTGGTGCATTTTGCAGTTTAGTCCTTGTTTTTATCATATTCACGATTAGGTCCTTAAGGTTTACATATAGGTCCTCAGATTCTTTCTTTTTTTTTTTCTTTTTTGAACAGATCTCCCAAATCTTAAAAATAAGTTACCTCTAATCCATACTCTATTTCTTCTGTGAATTAAAATAGAAGCTCACATTATCGCCAGAAATTTATACGAACATTCAGTAATGAGGGGTGTTACACGACCGACCAAAATAGTGGGCGAAATTGCTTCCTTGGGCCGAATGGTGGTATAATACTACATATTATTCATCTATAAAATGTGCCCCTTATGAAGCATTTTATGGTCGACCAGCCCTTGTGATTCCAAAGTATGTAATTGGCTCGGCCAAGATAGATCAGGTTGACCAAGAATTGATTGATAGGGACAAACTCTTACAACTGTTAAAAGATAATCTCTCTACCGCTCAAGCCAGAATGAAGCAGCAAGCCGACACACGACGAAGTGAAAGAGAATTTTCAGTGGGAGATTGGGTTTATCTTTGCCTACAACCATACAAGCAACTCTCTATCAACACTCGAGCCTCCATGAGGCTATCCCCACGTTTTTATGGGCCCTATCAGATCACAAAGCATATTGGAGCCGTGGCGTACAGACTTAAATTACCTGAGGATGCCAAAATTCACCATGTCTTCCACGTATCATGCCTAAAGCCCAAGTTGGGAGAACACGAGTCACCCCAGATCCAACTCCCCAACACAACTAAGGATGTAGTTATTCAAACCCAACCACAAGCCATCCTCGATCACAGGATCGTGATGCATCGCCGACATCCCTCTACTGAAGTACTAGTGCATTGGAATAATCTACCACTTGAAGACGCCACATGGGAATCATATGAGGAGCTGAAGGCCCGGTCCCTGAGTTCGTGGAATCTCAGCCTTGAGGACAAGGCTGATTTGAAGAGGGCGGGTCTGTTAGGACTCTAGCTAGGAGAGTCCTAATTGAGAGGGACATTCAGTTAGGACCCTGTTAGGACTCTAGCTAGGAGAGTCCTAATTGAGAGAGACATTCTGTTAGGAATCTAGCTAGGAGAGTCCTAATTGAGAGGGACATTCATGTAGGAGTTTTTTCTTAGAGAAGAATTAGGAGTTTTAAGGGAATAGGAGTCTTGAGTAGGAGTCCTATTAGGAGTTGGTTAGAAGTAAGAGTCTGAAGTAGGAGTCCTATTAGGAGTTAGGGTTTAGAAGCCCTATAAATAGCCATATATTCTTTCTCTTTTCATAAGCAATATATGAATCTTTTATGCAGCCTTTGAGCAGCAACTTGGAGGGAGGAACCCCTAAAGAGTTCCAAGGAGGCCGATCCCCTAAAGAGATCAACCTCAAGTTTAGAATCTGCAATGGTTCTAAAACACACTCTGCATCTAATGAAATGTTGACGATGAATCTAAACTTGTGGATTTTGTATAAGTTTAAAGGACCTCTCATGTCTAGGATTCTGGAATGTTAAGTTTAATTCGTGTAATGATATGAACTTATGGTAAACATTGGTTTTATGACTATATAGACTCTCATACTTGTGAATTTATGTTGTGGTTATTATTTTGGTGAGTTGGGTTCATATTTTATGAATCATCGAGCGTTGTGTTGTATGTTTATGAACTGCACAGGGTTTATAAATTTATAGATTATAGAGGTGAAATTTTGATCTGTATATTTTTTTAGTGACCTCAAATGTGTGATTGGATCCTAGATGGATTTCTGATGAAATTTTTTAATATTATCGATATTTTGAGGGGCATGCCAGAGGTGGTATCAGAGCATGATTTGAGAATCACTAAGAATATTTTTTTGATGTACTTGATGAAAAAAAAATAATTGAGGTTTATTGACTTTCATTTTGAGATTGATCAAAGAAAATTTTCTTTTGATGTTTTATGAAGCAAGGATGACGAGATTATCCGGTTCTCCTGTTGCATCTACTGCTGATCAACTAAGTGGTATCATGCAGACTTTGGAGACTATGGCACAAGTGATGCAACAACAACAACAACAACATGTCCAACAAGGAAGAAATGATGGAACAAGGACATCAAACCAGATTGGGTTGAGAATTGAACAGTTTAAGAAGCTTAGTCCTCTCAGTTTTAGTGGTGAGTCTGATCCAATGGTGGCAGAACGATGGATGATGCAGATAGAGAAAATATTTGATGTCTTAAATTACCCTGATGATCAGAAAGTTTCTCTTGCTACCTTCATGCTGGAAGGAGAAGCTGAACACTGGTGGAGAATGATTAAGAGGATTTTTGAAATCAAACATGAGCCAATGACATGGAAGTTATTCAAAGAAAAGTTTAACGATAAATATTTTCCAGATTGTATGAGAGAGCAAAAAGAATTGGAGTTCTTGAATCTTATATAGGGAATTATGACGGTTACAAAGTATGAATCTAAATTCACTGAGCTCTCCAGGTTTGCCACACATATGACTGATGATAAATCTAGAAAAGTAAGAAGGTTTGAAAGGGGATTACGGCCAGCGATAATAAGTCGAATGTCAGCTTTAAAACTACAAACATATGTGGATATGGTAGAAAGAGCTTTGAAAATTGAAAGAGGCTTGGAGGAAATTCAAGAAATCATGGGCAAGAACAAAAAGGACAAATTTACTAGCAAAATCAAGAGAGAAATTGAATATGAAGCTAGTAACAAGAGGATCAAGACATCTAGGTTTGAGAAAGGTAAACCATTGCGGAGGACTCAATCTTGTGCAAAATGTGGGTTAAATCATGAGACAAGTCAGTGTTTTCGGACGACTGGAGCCTGTTTTGCTTGTGGAAAGTTAGATCATCAAGTAAGAGATTACCCACTAAACAGGAAGAAACCACTGCCTACTAGACCCTCAACCTATGCTAGAGTGTATGCTATCACTGAACGAGATTCTAAAGCTTCTAAATCTGTGGTTGAAGGTATTCTTTATGTTTCTAAAAGAAATGCAAAGGTTTTGTTTGATCCCGATTCCAACTTATCATTTGTTTCACAATACTTCACTTGTCACTTGGATATTCTACCTAGACCCCTGGATTACATGTTATATGTAACAACTGTTGTTGGGGATTCTTTGGCAACAAACTTGGTTTACCCATCTTGTTTGATCTCTTTTGGAGAACACGAACTTCTTGCTGATTTGATTCTTCTAGAGATCCAGGGTTTTGATATTATACTTGGCATGGATTGGCTATCTTCCTATCATGCTAGTATTGATTGCTACACAAAAATAATTACTTTCTGCATACCAGATCAGCCTATATTTTACTTTGAGGGTATTAGGCATGATTTGCCTCCTTGCTTGATATCAGCACTTCAAGCTTATCGTTTGATGCAGAAGGGTTGTTTTTATTATATGGTGTGTATAAAGGAGCATTCAAATCAGGAAACCCATCTAGATGAAATTTCAGTGGTTAAAGAGTTCCCTGATGTATTCCCAGATGACATGCTTGGTTTACCTCTAGATAGAGAGGGTGAATTTGTTATTGATCTGGTCCCTAGTACGACCCCAATATCTAAGCCTCCCTATAGAATGGCACCACTCGAGCTAGAGGAATTAAAGAAACAACTACAAGAATTATTAGATAAGGGCTTCATACGACCCAGCGTTTCACCGTGGGGTGCTCCGGTATTATTAGTGAAGAAGAAGGATGGAACATTAAGACTTTGTATTGATTATAGACAGTTGAATCAGGTGACCATCAAAAACAAGTATCCCATACCCAGAATTGATGATTTGTTTGATCAACTGCAGGGTGCACAAGTATTCTCTAAAATTGATCTGAGGTCAGGTTACTATCAGTTGAAGATCAAGGAGGAGGATATTCCAAAAACAACTTTTAGAACTCGATATGGTCACTATGAATTCTTGGTGATGCCTTTTGGTTTGACTAATGCCCCTGCAGCTTTTATGGAACTAATGAATAGGATTTTACAACCGCTCTTGGATGACTGTGTAATTGTATTCATTGATGACATATTGGTGTATTCAAGGAGTAATCAGGAGCATGAGGAACACTTGAGAAATGTATTGTCCATACTAAGAGAAAAGAAGTTGTATGCAAAGTTCAGCAAATGTGAATTTTGGTTGACTGAAGTTGCTTTCTTAGGCCATGTGATTTCAGGGAAGGGTATATATGTTGATCCAAAGAAAGTGGAAGCTGTAGTTGAAAGGGATGTACCAACAAATGTAACAAAAGTTAGAAGCTTCTTAGGCATGGCAGGTTATTACAAGAGATTTGTGGAGGGATTTTCTCGAATCGCTCAACCTCTCACCAACCTCACTAAAAAGAATGTGAAATTTGTATGGGGTGATGATTGTGAGCAAAGTTTTCAAGAGTTAAAAAGAAGATTGACTAGTGCCCCTATTCTCACTATTCCAAGTGGTAGTGAGGGATTTGTAGTTTATACTGATGCTTCAAGAAAGGACCTTGGATGTGTTTTGATGTAGGAAGGGAGAGTAATTGCTTATGCTTCTAGGCAACTAAAAGGTTATGAATTGAATTATCCAACTCATGATTTGGAATTGGCAGCAATTATTTTTGCTCTAAAGATTTGGAGACATTGTATGGTCGACAATTTGAAATCTTTACTGATCAAAAGAGTTTAAAATATTTTTCCAAGAAGAAATTTTATTCTTTATTTTTTGTAAGATAGGCTGACAGTGGGTTTTGTGAATGCCTGTGGATATGAGCGGGAGACCCAAATAAGGAACTGGCAGGCTTCCCTCACTAACCCCCAAAGTTTGTGCAATAAAGACCTTATCCTCAACGTAAGGGCTTATATATACTTTACTTTTCACATGATTTAACTGAAGTCCAGAAACCATACCAAAGTCATTCATAATAGTAGCCAGGTTCTTTACTGAAGTTGGATCATTTTGGAGAAAGATAAATAAATCATCTGCAAATGTTATGTGTGATATATGAATAGAACCAGCAATGGGTACCTTAATGCTGCCATTTAAGACTGTGTGTTCCAACATACAGCTAAGTCCTTCCATCGCAATAGTAAAGAGATACGGAGAGAGTTGTCACGCCCCTCAAATATCCATGATTTTTAAAACAATTTCAAGACAGACCAATCCAGGATCCAAACTAACGTTTGAGGACACTGAAAAACATTCAATCAAATTCACATCCATAAAACCTGTGCATTTTAAAATCATATATCACATCACTCGATAATTCACATTTATGGCAACCCAAGCCAACTTGACAAACATGAACAACATTTATAAATCCACAAGCTAAATAAATTATACAATCAGAACTCCAACTATTCACCACAAGTTCGTATCGTCATAAATTAGACTTAACATTCCGAAATTCCAAATAAGAGAGATCTTCTAACACTTTTATACAGTATAACCATTTCGATCATCAGAACAATTCATTACATACAAAATATGCTTATACAACAATAGCATAACAACCAACAAGACTTGCCCATAATTCTGAATAGCTATCCACTGCCTCAGCCCAAATCAAACATCTCGAAGAGTGACAAAATGACCTAAAAGATTTATATAACAACGGAGTGAGCCAAAAACGGCTCAGCAAGTGACAAAACATATTCAGAACAAAAGGAACGGTTTCAAACGAGTAAGGTATCATAATGTAAGGCAGAATACAAGAATTCTCAAGGATACCATCTCCTTAGATACAAAAATCATATGTATCATGTCATTCAAAACATATTTGATTCATAACAAATGGAGCATAGAGTAATTGGAGCATATCAATGGCAGATAGGACATTTCAGAACATATCAGTTCATAGCAAATGGAGCACACAGTAATTGGAGCATATTAATGGCGTATGAAATGTTCCGGAGCATATCAACGACATATGAAACATTTCGAAACATATCAACAGTGGATGAAACATTTCAGAGCATATCAATAACAAATACCGTACATAAACTCAAACGACGTCTTTGACGTTGCAAACATATCAATCTTATCCAAAGCATGTACAGAAACACATAGCCAAAGCTCTGGATATCCTATCAAACATACAGAAGGTGTAGTGGGATCTCAGTCAGAATTTGATTCATCCATTTCTGAATGACCACCTGACAAACGTCTCCCACGTCTGGGAGCTCCATCCACCCATGTCTAGGTGAAGTCAGATGGGGCCGGCAGAGCATCGTAGGCTCTAAGCACATACCCTTTACCATTTCTGGCAAAGGTCCAGAATATCCCACAGAGCGGGACCCCATAGAGCGGGCAATAAGCGCATACCCTTTATCATTTCTCGCAAAGGTCCAGACAATCCCACACACTAGAGTACAAGAGGGCAGTTTTAATAATAAGTAGCATATATCGAAAGCACACGCGGAATAACAAAACGTACATGTGCCTTTTCAAGACAGTATGATGCAAGGAACAAATCTCTCACAAATGTATTCAGATTTGGAATGAAATGGAATAGGCACATATCAGAAGTAAATGCGGAACAATGGGATACACATGTGCCTATGTGAGTGAATACGATATAGCATAAACGTTACACAATAGGTTTCAAGAATGCAAATAATTTTAAGGACAAGAGCATACAATAATTCAAAGCAGTAATATAAAGCTCAATTGAATAAGAAGGCTAAAGGATATCAATTTCCAAAGGAATGAAACCAGAATATGAGAAATCGACCAAAGCTCGATCGTCATCCTTGACGTTGCAATCATATCATTCTTATCCAGAGCATGTACAAAAACACATAACCAAAGCTCTGGATATCATATCAAACATATAGATGGGGTAGTGGGACCTCAAACAGAATGTGATACATCCATTTCTGAATGACCACCAGACATAATCTAGAGCATCGCAGGCTCTAAGCACATACCCTTTACCATTTCTGGCAAAGGTCCAGAATAACACCCTTTACCATTTCTGGCAAAGGTCCAGACAGTCCCACAAACACCAGAGTACAAAAGGGCAGTATGAACAATAAATAGCATATATCGGAAGCACACGCGGAACAACAAACGTACATGTGCCTTTACGAGTCAAATATGATGCAAGCAACAATCTCTCACAAATGTATTCAAATTTGGAATGAAATGAAAGCAAGAGTATACAGGGATTCCAAACAATCATATTTAGCTCAATTCAAATAAGAAAGCTAAGGGATATCAATTTCCAAAGGAATGAAACCAGAATATGAGAAATCGACCAAAGCTCGATTTCTGGCAGAATACAAGAGGCACATTGAGCAAATGATTCGAACTATCAATCGTGCTCCAATCTACTCAGAAATAATCATTGGATTATACTTTCAGATAAGATAGGCTTCATATGAATTGAATTGTCCAACAGAGAGAGTTACAAATAGTTTGGTAAACCAGGGTCACAGAACAAAATCTTTGTTTGGCTAGAACAAAATCTCAGAAGTTGCACAGATTCGAATCGTTACGTCTAAACAGGAGATATATCAAATGTAAGGCTAGAACAATTCAAAGTTCCTCATATTCAAAGCAAATGTAGAGATAAAATTGCAGTGAGGAACGATTAGGATACTTGCAATAGGAAAGATTAGAACAATTACAGGAGGAACGAATCAGGAACTTGCAATAAGAAATATCAGAGCAATTATAGGAGAAACGATCAGGGAACTTGCAATAAGAAATATCAGAGCAATTATAGGAGAAACGATCAGGGAACTTGCAATAAGAAATATCAGAGCAATTATAGGAGAAACGATCAGGGAACTTGCCTTTCAAGGATTTCGATCCAAAGATCCAAAGAAGGTGCCAGCCCAAATCCTTCTACTTTTCCTCTGTGTCCTCTCTCTGTTTCGTTTTGTGCTCCTGTTTTCTTCCTTTCTTCGCAACTACACCACGTGTCGAACATCGAGGCACAGTCACCTGCTCTCTCTTACTCTCATTCCTTCTTTTTCTTTCCCAAACGCAGCTGCCACAGCCGCCGCCGCTGCCACAATCGCAGCCCCTTCCACCGCACTACCTTCCTTCCTCCCTTCTCTCACAGACATAACTGCTGCATACGCAGTCGCTGCCGCTGCAGCCGCAATCCCGTCCGCAGCCCCTTTTTCCTCCTTTCCTTTCTTTTATTTCCCAGCTGCAACTGCCGCAGTCTCAGTCGCAACCATGGCCGCAGCCACCACAGCCGCAGCCTCTTCTTTCTCCCCTGTTCTATTTCCTCTCCTTCTCTTCCAGCTGCAGCTGCCTCTCCTTCTCCTCTTCCTCTCTTCTTCCCTTTTCCTTTCTCTTCTTCTTCCTTTCCTTCTCTTCTTTCCCAGCTGCATTGCTGCAGTCGCAGCCTCAGCCGCGGCCACAGCCTCTTCTTCCTCCCCTGCTCATCTTCCTCTCCTTCTTCTCTTCCAACTGCAGCTGCCACTGCCACAGCTGCCTCTCCTTCTCCTCTTCCTCTCTTCTTCCCTTTTCCTTTCTCTTCTTCTTCCTTTCCTTCTCTTCTTTCCCAGCTGCACTGCTGCAGTCGCAGAGTCAGCCGCGGCCACAGCCTCTTCTTCCTCCCCTGCTCATCTTCCTCTCCTTCTTCTCTTCCAACTGCATCTGCCATCGCCGCAGCCGTAGCCCCTTCTTTCCCTTCTCTTCTTCCTCTCCTTCCCTTCTTCCTTTCTCTTCCTCTTTCCCTGCCATAGCTGCAGCTACCACAGCCGCAGCCGCAGCTACTTCTTTCCCTTCTCCTCTTCCTTCTCCTTCCTTTCTTCTTCTTCTCTTCTTCTCCTTCCTCCCCTTCTTCTTCCCGGCGTCACACACACCCTCTCCCCTGTTTCCTCTGCAGGGAACAGAGGTATCACAACCTCTTCTCCTGCTTCCTCTTCTTCTTCTCTTCCTCTTCTTCTTCTTCTGCTCTTCTCCTACCCGACACCCCACACGTCTCCTCTGTTTCCACCTGTAGGAAACAGAGGTGCTGCAGCCCTAGCTGCTGCCACCTCTCGCTCCTCTCCGTCTTCCCTCTCTTTTCCCTCTTCTTCTCCTTCTCTTCTTCTCCTCTTCTCTTTTCCTCCCCCAAGGCCACACATCTCCTCGCTGCAGCCTTGCCGCAGCTATTCTCCTCTCTTATTCTTCTTCTTCTTCTTCTTCTTCTTCCCTTTTCATCCTCAACGCCCCACACATCCTCTCCTCTGTTTCCACCTGCGGGAAACAGAGGTGCTGCAGCCCTAGCTGCTGCAGCTGCCTCTCTTTCTCCTCTCCATCTTCCCTCTCTTCTACTTCTTCTTTTCTTCTCTTCTCCCTCTTCTTCCTCTCTTCTTTTCCCTCTTCTTCTCTTCTCCCTCTACTTCTCTTCTTCTTCTCCCCACGCCACACCGCTTCTCTCTGTTTCTCGAAGAAACAGAGAGAGCGTGGGAGGCGGTGGAATAAAACCGAAATTTTCGGTTTTCTTTATTTTCTTCTTTTTACAACTTAACAGTTTAGTCCTTGAAATTTCCATAATTACATATAGGTCCTCCGATTTATAAATAAATCTTTATTAATAATTTACAAAAGTGAGGGATATTACACTCTCCCCTCCTTAAAAGAAAATTTAGTCCTCTAAATTGATCATAGCTCAATCGATGAAAAGATGATGATTATGATTTCTTTATTTCCTCCTCCTGCTCTCAAAAAGTTTCATCAATACAATACAATTATACAATTATCCAAGAGTGACCGAAATATTCTCCTCCTTGATCTTCAATAGATGGTAACCCGACCTTCAAACAATCTTTTAAAATACCTGTGCACCCTGCAGTTAATCAAACAAGTCGTCACTTTAGAAAATACTCGTTTTTTGATGGTCACCTAATTCAACTATCTATAATCAATACAAAGCCTCAATGTTCCATCCATCTTTTTAACTAACACCGGAACACCCCATGATGAGATATCAAGCCAAATAAAATCCTTATTTAATAGTCCTTGTAGTTACTTTTCTAATTCCACTTACTCAAATAATATCATTGTGTAGAGAGGCTTAGATATTGGGATTGTCCCAAGGACCAAATCAAAAAGCAAAATCACATTTAGAGGTAATCCAAACAAGTCATCCTGGGATACATTAGGCAAGGAGATAAATCATGTCCAATACTAAGATCAACTGATCAAATATGCAAAAAGTGATCATTTGTTATATACCAATCCATACTGGTATGATAGGAAGATAGCCAATCCATACCAATTATAATATCAAAACTCCAAATCTCTAGGAGAACTAAGTCAGTAAAAGTTCAAGTTCTCCAACAAAAATCAGACAAGAGGACCAGATTCAAGTTCGTTATTAAAGAATCTCCAATGATCGTATTTACATATAGCACATAATGTAGTGGTCTAAGTTGATTGCCCAAGTGATAAGCAAAATATTATCAATCAAATCGTAAATAGGACCCATGGTCGAACAAATATTTGCATTCTTTCATAAACATGCATAATACCTTCGATCACTAATTCAGAAGTTTTAGAATCATATTCAGTGATAGCATACACTCTGACATTGG